>NC_084742.1:57679381-57694381 GCF_033978785.1 Entelurus aequoreus | reverse complement strand
TTTTTGTAATTGTTTTTTAATCTTCATTATTTACTTCAAGTTATCACAGTATGTCTCTATACACATATTTATTTTATTTTTGTTATTAATTTTGGCCAAAGGGGGCGAATTTCAATTTCTTAGACACACTTGTTATTTCATATATTGACCAGAGGGGGGAGCACTTTTAAAAGCGACACACAGTCAATTTGAAAAATCCCTCCTTTTTGGGACCACCCTCATTTTGAGAGATGTCACCAGCAGGGGTGCGCCTGTCCATGTTTACTTTTGTATGCGCAATAAATCAACAAAATATCTTGACTTTGGAGCAATGTTCACGGATTCTAGTATTTGGCTCTCTATTACATTTACTGTGGTCATGTACGTCACAGCAGCTCAGACGAGGCACCAAGCAGTGTGGGCGGGAAGCGTTTCCACAGACGCGGAAGGAGATTTTCACAACAAAGTTCCAATGCTCAGTTATATATAGAATAGAATACAATAGAAAGTACTTTATTGATCCCTAGGGGGAATTCAGCAAACATCAGATTGTAGGTTGGTTTATTTTGTACCCTTCGCGTTCATATTTCACTGTTTGTTGCATTTTTGTTGCGTTTCACTTGATTGTAAAATATGTGGATGGAAAGGGGGTGTGACGTTCATATTTTGTCAATATTCAGTGTTTTATCCTTCATAGAAAAATGTCAAATTCCATTAGGTTTTTTAAGGCGGTCTGTCATAACCTTTTTAGCATTCATTTAGACATTATTGTGAGGTTTGGTATTAGTGTTCCTAAAAATAGATAAAGCGGCCCCCAGGCACATTTTTTTCTCTAAATGTGGCCCCCGAGTCAAAATAATTGCCCAGGCCTGTTTTAGGGTTTTTTTTTAAGCCTGTTAAATACATGCCAGGACAACAGGTGGCGCTATAACGCCTCACTTGAAGTCATTTCACAAAAAGTCCAGAAAGGACTCAGTCACACAGCAATTGATTGTGTTTTTTTTTTTTATTATTATAATGGTGCTGGTGCCCTGATAGTGTGTCAGTCCATAGTCATGTTAATCATTGACACACACACACACACACACACACACACACACACACACACCCTTTGCACAGTGGCCGAGAGAAGCCATCAGTAGCAAAGGCCGCTCGACCGCAGAGAGGCCGTGTTCTCGTCACGCTTGATTAACGCGGCGGCCGACGGACCACCTCAAAGAGACAAGTGGGCAAACTTCAAAGTAAGTGTGTGTGTGTCTGTGTTCTTGTATTTCTACCCTCCTGGGGACATGAAGAAGGAAAAGTATCTTCCATATGAGGAGGTGTGAACAAGTGATGACATAAATCAATAACATTGCATCTAATAGACAATGTCTCATTTGCACCCCTAGTGGTCAAAATGAGGGTGGTCCCAAAAAGGAGGGATTTTTGGCCAACATATGAAATAAGGGTTTGAAAAAATTTTAAGTGCTCCCCATCTGGTCAACATATGTAATAACAAGTGTGTGTAAAAATTAAAGTGATACCCCTCTGGCCAATATATGAAATGACAAGTGTGTGTAAAAAATTTGAAGTGCTCCCCCTCTGGTCAACATATGTAATAACAAGTGTGTGTAAAAATTGAAGTGGTACCCCTCTGGCCAATATATGAAATGACAAGTGTGTGTAAAAAATTTGAAGTGCTCCCCCTCTGGTCAACATATGTAATAACAAGTGTGTGTAAAAATTGAAGTGATACCCCTCTGGCCAATATATGAAATGACAAGTGTGTGTAAAAAATTTGAAGTGCTCCCCCTCTGGTCAACATATGTAATAACAAGTGTGTGTAAAAATTGAAGTGATACCCCTCTGGCCAATATATGAAATGACAAGTGTGTGTAAAAAAATTTAAGTACTCCCCCTCTGGTCAACATATGAAATAACAAGTGTGTGTCACTCACCTCACGGCCACACACATACGCTACTGTCATAACATTTTCTTTCCAATTCATTAATTAGGCAACTAATTTGAAACTGGCGTGGGTGGCTCTATATATACTAGCCCACTGCAGCCACATGCAGAAATCAACAAGGAATCGAAAAGTATTAAATCTGTGACAAAAATAATATCCGCTCTGTCTAAACGATACCGTTTGATCAGCTGCTCGTCATCAAAAAAAAAAAAACATTGTTCCGTTCCCTGAACGTTCGCGCATGTCTCTCTCGCCTCAGTGCCATCCCCTGCTGGCAACTCCTAACCACTTAAGACACCTCTGAAGGTCTCTTAAATATCGTGGAGAGTAGGAGTGATTCTTAGACTTAAGAACGTTGATAAAAAAGCTTTTATTCTTAAGTTTGAGAGTAGGACTAAATTTCGCAAATTCTCAGGACTTAAGTGTAAAATGGCACTCTAAGAAGCTTGATAAGTACGGCCCCTGATGTATATATTTGGACTTACTTTGAGTAAAAGTTGCAACTTATTCACTTCAAGTGCTAGAATTTCTGATTGTGATTGTATTGTTAATGATCCAGTTAAGCAAGAAAAATCCAAAACTAAATATAATAGAATAGAAAGTACTTTATTGATCCCTGGGGGAAATTCAGCACCACAGTTCGCTCACAATAGACAATAAACATTTAGGTATTTTTACATGTGAATAATATAAATACAGTCTATTATACAGCATTATTCACATGTGAATAACATAAATACAGTCTATTATACAGCATTATTCACATGTGAGTAATATAAATACAGTCTATTATACAGCATTATTCACATGTGAATAACATAAATACAGTCTATTATACAGCATTATTCACATGTGAGTAATATAAATACAGTCTATTATACAGCATTATTCACATGTGAATAATATAAATACAGTCTATTATACAGCATTATTCACATGTGAATAACATAAATACAGTCTATTATACAGCATTATTCACATGTGAATAACATAAATACAGTCTATTATACAGCATTATTCACATGTGAATAATATATATATACAGTATTATACAGCATTATTCACATGTGAATAATATAAATACAGTCTATTATACAGCATTATTCACATGTGAATAACATAAATACAGTCTATTATACAGCACTAATCACATGTGAGTAATATAATTACAGTCTATTATACAGCATTATTCACATGTGAATAATATAAATACAGTCTACTATACAGCATTATTCACATGTGAATAACATAAATTCAGTCTATTATACAGCATTAATCACATGTGAGTAATATAATTACAGTCTATTATACAGCATTATTCACATGTGAATAATATAAATACAGTCTATTATACAACATTATTCACATGTGAATAATATAAATACAGTCTATTATACAGCATTATTCACATGTGAATAACATAAATACAATCTATTATACATTTAAGTACAACAAAACCAAAGACTTGTCAGCTCATGTTAGATTTCCTGGACGTGACCAAATATAGTGCCACATGAAAATGTACTGTTAGCGTTCACGACTGCTAAAGTTTGTACAACAACAAAGATGCTAGCAAGCAGCAATAGTTAAAGTCGGGTCACAACATTCTAGACTATTTTAAAAAGGACAACAACAACAAAAAAAAAAGTTATTTTATCAGCTGGGTCAACAATTCTCATGTTAGCCGCCAAACATAACATCAACTTTCTCTCACTTAACAAAACAACAATGGCCTCTATTATTATTACTATTAATAATCATAGTAAAAGCTTTAGCATTTGGACTCGAGATAAAATCTAAAAGTCAACTTCCTGTTGTTGGACCTGAAAAAGTTCAACGACGACCAAGATCCATGATGGTGTTTGCTTTTAGTGCCAGCAGAAGGCGCCGTGGGGGCATATCGCTTACTGACCCCTGCAGTCCATCACACACACACACACACACACACACACACACACACACACACACACACACACACGTTCGCGTATTTCTTACCTTTTTGAGACCTGAGAAAAATGCCTACCTATTTAGGACCACCCTTTCTAGATATGTAAAGATGTGTATGCTCCACCGCTCCCAGTCTGTGGAACGCTCTCCCTGACCACCTGAGGGCACCACAGACTGTGGATGCTTTTAAAAAAGGCTTAAAAACCCTTTTTTTTTTTTTTTTAAAAAGCCTTTTTTTTAGATGTATGTGTGCTAGTTCTAGCTATTAGGCTGTTCTAGTTTGTATTTTATTTGTTTTATTTTTTATTGTTTTAATGCACTGTAGCACTTTGTGGTTGTTTGCTCAAAGTAAAGTGCTTTTACAAATACAATCTATTAATATTCTGTATTTACAGCATTAATAATATGTACATACTATGTCAATATAAAAAACTTTTTGTGGAAAAATTTGTTGGAATTTCACAAGAAAAAGGTCACAATTTCACAAGAAAAACTTAGAATTTTGGCAGTATTATAATAAAAGTCGTGACTTTACTCAATGCAAGTCAAAATTTTACAAGAAAAAATTTAAACTTGTGCAATATTATGATAAAAGTTGGAATTTTACTCAATAACAGTCGCAATTTTACAAAAAAAGCTGAAAATGTTGTCAATTTTATGAAAAAAGTCGTAATTTTACTTGACTAAAGTCACACTTTCATAAGAAAACTTTACAATTTTGGCAATATTATAATAAGCGGAATTTTACTTGGCAAAATAATGACAAAAGTCATAATTTTACTCAAAAAGTTTCACTATTTTACAAGAACAACAAAAAAATTGTCAACATTGTGATAAAAGTCAGAATTTTATATGACAAATGTCACCATTTTGCATTAAAAAAGCAATCATTTTACAGAAACAGTAAGAATATGAGAAATTGTTCCCAATTTTATAAGAAAAAAATCGACACATTTTGAGAAAAAGACTGCTTTTAGTTCATTTATTTGTATTTTTTGTTTGTAATTGTTTTTTAATCTTCATCATTTACTTCAAGTTATCACAGTATGTCTCTATGCACATATTTATTTTATTTTTGTTATTCATTTTGGCCAACGGTGGCGCATTTCAATTTCTTACACACACTTGTTATTTCACATGTTGACCGGAGGGGGGAGCACTTTTAAAAGCGACACACAGTCAATTTGAAAAATCCCTCCTTTTTGGGACCACCCTCATTTTGATAGATGTCACCAGCAGGGGTTGCGCCTGTCAATGTTTAATTTTGTATGCGCAATAAATCAACAAAAAATCTTTACTTTGGAGCAATGGTCACGGATTCTAGTATTTGCCTCTCAATTAGATGCAATGTTATTGGGACCATGATTTATGTCATCACTTGTTCACACCTCCTCATATGGAAGATACTTTTCCTTCTTCATGTCTCAAGAAGGGTAGAAATACAAGAACACACACACACACACATTTGCAGGTTAAGTCAGGAGGTTGTAGAGCAGGTCCCATGGTGAACATTCATTTCTTAATGCATTTTTGGATCCCGTGGGGGTCCTCCCCAGCAGGGGCCCACTCGGGACCACTCTGCTCTTAATGGGATCCAGTATACTTATATATATATATATATATATGTGTGTGTGTGTGTGTCTCTACTCTGACTCTTGATTGTCATGCAAGGCCGAGCGTGTGTTTTTAGCGTGGACGCGGCGCAAAGACAAATAAATGATCCATTAATTAGCGAGGCTGACGGTTTGTTGTTGCTATGTCTGCAGTGGGCGGTGGCTAATTGATGTGGGAGGTGGTAAGCGTCGTCATTGGCGACACATGTCCTCATGTCAGACACGATTCAGTCCCGAAAGTCTTTGTTTCTTTAAAAAAAAGCATTGAATTAGTCATTTGTCAAGCATGAGTATTTTCTTTAAACAAATGATTTTTTAAAATGTTGTCAAGATAAGAACTCAAAATGTAAACAATTCAAATTTAGCCCACTGTATGCTTTAAGGCAAACGTGTCTTCTTTATGGCTGCTTGTAACATTGAATCATTTACGAATACAAATTCCCTCATGATATTATTATACAATTATTTATTAATTATGTATATTTTTTTAGGACGGAGTAGCTGGGGAGTGAGCAGTCTGCTTAGGCTGCTGCCCCCGCGACCCGACTTCAGATAAGTGGGAGAAAATGGATGAAAGAATGGATATATTTTTACACACACTTGAAAAAAATCTGTACATTCTACAGTAAAAAAAACTGATAGCGTTGTTGCCAAAATTTTGCCGTAAAATGTATGATGTTTTGTTTTTACAGCATGTATATGGAAAATGGGGGAAAAAAAGTACCACCGTTTTTTACTGTATAATCTATGGTTGTCGTTTTTACGGTGTATTACTGTAAATGCAAAAACGATATTGCAGTTTCACTTTTACTTAAGGTAAAATTTTGGCGATTGAGTTTGTTTTTTTTAACCGTAAAAAATATTTTTACAGCGCACAATTTGATGGATAACTTGCTTTAAAATCATGAGTCAAAAAATTTAAAAAAAAAAGTAATGATAAAATAAAATCATGAGTAAAGCCAATATTTAAGTGCTTTATTTGATTTTAACCCCCCAAAAAAATTTCGTAATGTAATAGTAAATCAAGTTTGAAAGATAAAAAATTGCATTTTTTTCTGTCAAAATGAAAAGTTGAATACATTTTGTAAAAAGAGAAATAAATTTGATGGATAACTTGCTTTAAAATCACAAGTAAAAAAAATAAAAATAAAATTATTAATTAATTAAATAAATAAATAAAATCATGAGTAAAGCCGATATTGAAGTGCTTTATTTGATTTTAACCCCAAAAATGTTTTTCGTAATGTAATAGTAAATCAAGTTTGAAAGATAAAAAATTGCGTTTTTTTCTGTCAAAATTAAAAGTTGAATACATTTTGTAGAAAGAGACACAAATTTGATGGATAACTTCCTTTAAAATCATGACTAAAAAAATGTTAATAAATAAATCAATCAATCAATAAAATCATGAGTAAAGCCGATATTTAAGTGCTTTATTTTGATTTTAGCCCCCCAAAAAATGTTCGTAATGTAATAGTAAATCAAGTTTGAAAGATAAAAAAAAAATTTTTTTTTCTGTCAAAATGAAAATTTGAATACATTTTGTAAAAAGAGACACAAATTTGATGGATAACTTGCTTTAAAATCATGAGTAAAAACAATTTTAAAAATTCATCAATCAATAAATAAATCAATAAATAAATGAATAAAAACATGAGTAAAGCTGATATTTAAGTGCTTTATTTGATTTTAACCCCCAAAATAATGTTCGTAATGTAACAGTAAATCAAGTTTGAAAGATAAAAAATTGAATTTTTTTCTGTCAAAATGAAAAGTTGAATACATTTTGTAAAAAGAGACACAAATTTGATGGATAACTTGCTTTAAAATCATGAGTAAAACATTTTTTTTTTTAAATAAATAAATAAAAAATTAATTAATTAATTAATTAATTATTAAGTAAATAAATAAATAAAATCATGAGTAAAGCCGATATTGAAGTGCTTTATTTGATTTTAACCCCAAAATGTTTGTTTGTAATGTAATAGTAAATCAAGTTTGAAAGATAAAAAATTGCATTTTTTTTCTGTCAAAATTAAAAGTTGAATACATTTTGTAGAAAGAGACACAAATTTGATGGATAACTTCCTTTAAAATCATGACTAAAAAAATTTAAATCAATAAATCAATAAAATCATGAGTAAAGCCGATATTTAAGTGCTTTATTTGATTTTAGCCCCCCAAAAAATGTTCGTAATGTAATAGTAAATCAAGTTTGAAAGATAAAAAATTGAATTTTTTCTGTCAAAATGAAAATTTGAATACATTTTGTAAAAAGAGACACAAATTTGATGGATAACTTGCTTTAAAATCATGAGTAAAAAATTTTAAAAAAATAAATAAATTAATTAATTAATTAATTAATTAAGTAAATAAATAAATAAAATCATGAGTAAAGCCGATATTTAAGTGCTTTATTTGATTTTAACCCCAAAATGTTTTTTTGTAATGTAATAGTAAATCAAGTTTGAAAGATAAAAAATTGCATTTTTTTCTGTCAAAATTAAAAGTTGAATACATTTTGTAGAAAGAGACACAAATTTGATGGATAAATTCCTTTAAAATCATGACTAAAAAAATTTAAATCAATAAATCAATAAAATCATGAGTAAAGCCGATATTTAAGTGCTTTATTTGATTTTAGCCCCCCAAAAAATGTTCGTAATGTAATAGTAAATCAAGTTTGAAAGATAAAAAATTTATTTTTTTCTGTCAAAATGAAAATTTGAATACATTTGGTAAAAAGAGACACAAATTTGATGGATAACTTCCTTTAAAATCAAAAAAATGTTTTTTAATAAAAAAATAAAATCATGAGTAAAGCCGATATTTAAGTGCTTTATTTGATTTTAACCCCCCAAAAAATGTTCGTAATGTAATAGTAAATCAAGTTTGAAAGATTAAAAATTGCATTTTTTCTGTCAAAATGAAAATTTGAATACATTTTGTAAAAAGACACACAAATTTGATGGATAACTTGCTTTAAAATCATGAGTAAAAAATGTTTTACTAATAAATTAAATCAATCAATCAATCAATCAATCAATAAATAAATAAAATCATGAGTAAAGCCGATATTTAAGTGCTTTATTTGATTTTAACCCCCAAAAATGTTTTCGTAATGTAATAGTAAATCAAGTTTGAAAGATAAAAAAATAATTTTTTTCTGTCAAAATTAAAAGTTGAATACATTTTGTAAAAAGAGACACAAATTAATTCGGGGCCACATAAATGATGTGGTGGGCCAGATCTGGCCCCCGGGCCTTGAGTTTGACACTAGTGCTATAAGGTAATATTTTGGTTATCATTGACACTAGTAATCTTTTTTTTTTCCAATTATTATTTTATATTAATTGCATATTTGACAGATTTTAGTGATGAAAAATGATTGGAGTAATAATAATAACTATATGAGGTCATTCCTGAAGGAATGCTCCAATGCTGAAGTTGAACTGACAGAATGTAGTATGAATGTAAGAATAGTTTGAATGTTGGAATGGTTTGAATGTTGAAGAGTTTGAATTTCCAGGAAAACCGGAATTTGGTTTGGAACTTGGGAAAGTGGATAATTCATTTTCAATGGGAATGTAGCTAAAAACTGGGAATTCTAGGAAATCCTGGATGATTTTTTTTACAATTGTCGAAGGGGAGCACACAATTCCTGAACAGGCTGAATATTTTGGAGTTGAAACAGTTTGAATCAGATGAAAAATGTGGGAGTTGTGGAACTTTGAAAAATGTCCCATTGATTTAAACAGGAATTTCATGGAAATTTCAGGAAAAGCGGGAATTTTTTTGAAAATGTTAAAATACTTGAATTTTCTGAGTTGAAATGGTTGGTGTTGGAATTTTTCTAATTGGTCGAGAAATGTTGAAGTACTAACATTTTTAATTGAGAAATGGTATTACGGAATTCCTGGAATTTCGGGAAAACCGGGAATTTTTCCAGTTCAAAAAACAACTTTGTTTTTTGCCCAGATTAAGAGGAATGATTTGACGGTGGGAAGGTTCAAGTGGGTTGAAAAATGTGGAAGGAGTAGTCGCCAGAAAAAAGAGTTGGAAAAAACGGGAATATGGGGAATTCCTGGAATTTTTTTGAAATTGGAAACATTTGTGTGTGAATTTCCTGGATGAGTGGAATGTGTTGAAGGTGGAATGGTTTGAATCGGGTGGAAAATGTGGAAGTGGTGGGAATTTGAAAAATGGCCAATTCATTTCAAATGGGAAAAATGTCCCGGAAAACCTGGAATTCTGGGAAATCTGGGAACTTTCGGAATTTTTCGAGAGAAAGCCCGCAATTCCCGAATAGGCTGAACAGTTTGAAGTAGGAACGGTTTGAATCAGGTGAAAAATGTGTAAGGTAGAGCGCGCCAAAATCTGAAGAAAAAGTTTAATAAATAGACAAATGTTGGTGTATAAAAGCATGTATGGAACATTCACACAATAATAAAGTTTGATAAATATATGAATGTTAGTGTATAAAAGCATATTTGGAACATTCACACAATAATAAAGTTGAATAAATAGATGAATGTTGGTGTATAAAAGCATGTTTGGAACATTCACACAATATTAAAGTTGAATAAATAGATGGATGTTGGTGTATAAAAGCATGTTTGGAACATTCACACAATAATAAAGTTATATAAATAGATGAATGTTGGTGTATAAAAGCATGTTTGGAACATTCACACAATAAGTTTAATAAATAGATGGATGTTGGTGTATAAAAGCATGTTTGGAACATTCACACAATAATAACGTTTAATAAATAGATGAATGTTGGTGTATAAAAGCATGTTTGGAACATTCACACAATAATAAAGTTGAATAAATAGATGAATGTTGGTGTATAAAAGCATGTTTGGAACATTCACACAATAATACATTTAAATAAGTAGATGAATGTTGGTGTATAAAAGCATGTTTGGAACATTCACACACTAATAAAGTTGAATAAATAGATGGATGTTGGTGTATAAAAGCATGTTTGGAACATTCACACAATAATAAAGTGTAATAAATAGATGGATGTTGGTGTATAAAAGCATGTTTGGAACATTCACACAATAATAAAGTTGAATAAATACATGGATGTTGGTGTATAAAAGCATGTTTGGAACATTCACACAATAATAAAGTTGAATAAATAGATGAATGTTGGTGTATAAAAGCATGTTTGGAACATTCACACTATAATAAAGTTTAATAAATAGATGGATGTTGGTGTATGAAAGCATGTTTTTTTAGCATTCACACAATAATAAAGTTGAATAAATAGATGAATGTTGGTGTATAAAAGCATGTTTGGAACATTCACACAATAATAAAGTTTGATAAATAGATGGATGTTGGTGTATAAAAGCATGTTTGGAACATTCACACAATAATAACGTTTAATAAATAGATGGATGTTGGTGTATAAAAGCATGTTTGGAACCTTCACACAATAATAAAGTTGAAAAAAAGGATGGATGTTGGTGGATAAAAGCATGTTTGGAACATTCACACAATAATAAAATGTAATAAATAGATGGATGTTGGTGCAAAAAAACAAGTTTGGAACAATCACACAATAATAAAGTTTAATAAATAGATGAATGTTGGTGTATAAAAGCATGTTTGGAACATTCACACAATAATAAAGTTTAATAAATAGATGAATGTTGGTGTATAAAAGCATGTTTGGAACATTCACACAATAATAACGTTTAATAAATAGATGGATGTTGAGGTATAAAAGCATGTTTGGAACATTCACACAATAATAAAGTTTAATAAATAGATGAATGTTGGTGTATAAAAGCATGTATGGAACATTCACACAATAATAAAGTGTAATAAATAGATGGATGTTGGTGTATAAAAGCATGTTTGGAACATTCACACAATAATAAAGTTGAATAAATAGATGGATGTTGCTGTATAAAAGCATGTTTGGAACATTCACACAATAATAAAGTTGAATAAATAGATGGATGTTGGTGTATAAAAGCATGTTTGGAACATTCACACAATAATAAAGTTAAATAAATAGATGAATGTTGGTGTATAAAAGCATGTTTGGAACATTCACACAATAATAGGTTTAATAAATAGATGGATGTTGGTGTATAAAAGCATGTTTGGAACATTCACACAATAATAAAGTTGAATAAATAGATGAACGTTGGTGTATAAAAGCATGTTTGGAACATTCACACAATAATAAAGTTGAATAAATAGATGAATGTTGGTGTATAAAAGCATGTTTGGAACATTCACACAATAATACATTTGAATAAGTAGATGAATGTTGGTGTATAAAAGCATGTTTGGAACATTCACACAATAATAAAGTTGAATAAATAGATGGATGTTGGTGTATAAAAGCATGTTTTGAACATTCACACAATAATAAATTTGAATAAATAGATGAATGTTGGTGTATAAAAGCATGTTTGGAACATTCACACAATATTAAAGTTGAATAAATAGATGGATGTTGGTGTATAAAAGCATGTTTGGAACATTCACACAATAATAAAGTTGAAAAAATAGATGGATTTTGGTGTATAAAAGCATGTTTGGAACATTCACACAATAATAAAGTTTAATAAATAGATGAATAGTGGAGTATAAAAGCATGTTTGGAACATTCACACATTAATAAAGTTGAATAAATAGATGGATGTTGGTGTATAAAAGCATGTTTGGAACATTCACACAATAATAAAGTGTAATAAATAGATGGATGTAGGGTGTATAAAAGCATGTTTGGAACATTCACACAATAATAAAGTTGAATAAATACATGGATGTTGGTGTATAAAAGCATGTTTGGAACATTCACACAATAATAAAGTTGAATAAATAGATGGATGTTGGTGTATAAAAGCATGTTTGGAACATTCACACAATAATAAAGTTGAATAAATAGATGGATGTTGGTGTATAAAAGCATGTTTGGAACATTCACACAATAATGAAGTTAAATAAATAGATGAATGTTGGTGTATAAAAGCATGTTTGGAACATTCACACAATAATAAGTTTAATAAATAGATGGATGTTGGTGTATAAAAGCAAGTTTGGAACATTCACACAATAATAACGTTTAATAAATAGATGAATGTTGGTGTATAAAAGCATGTTTGGAACATTCACACAATAATAAATTTGAATAAATAGATGAATGTTGGTGTATAAAAGCATGTTTGGAACATTCACACAATAATAAAGTTGAATAAATAGATGGATGTTGGTGTATAAAAGCATGTTTGGAACATTCACACAATAATAAAGTTTAATAAATAGATGAATAGTGGAGTATAAAAGCATGTTTGGAACATTCACACATTAATAAAGTTGAATAAATAGATGGATGTTGGTGTATAAAAGCATGTTTGAAACATTCACACAATAATAAAGTTGAATAAATAGATGGATGTTGGTGTATAAAAGCATTTTTGGAACATTCACACAATAATAAAGTTGAATAAATAGATGGATGTTGGTGTATAAAAGCATGTTTGGAACATTCACACAATAATAAAGTTAAATAAATAGATGAATGTTGGTGTATAAAAGCATGTTTGGAACATTCACACAATAATAAGTTTAATAAATAGATGGATGTTGGTGTATAAAAGCATGTTTGGAACATTCACACAATAATAAAGTTGAATAAATTGATGGATGTTGGTGTATAAAAGCATGTTTGGAACATTCACACAATAATAAAGTGGAATAAATAGATGGATGTTGGTGTATAAAAGCATGTTTGGAACATTCACACAATAATAAAGTTTGATAAACAGATGAATGTTGGTGTATAAAAGCATGTTTGGAACATTCACACAATAATAAAGTTGAATAAATAGATGGATGTTGGTGTATAAAAGCATGTTTGGAACATTCACACAATAATAAGTTTAATAAATAGATGAATGTTGGTGTATAAAAGCATGTTTGGAACATTTACACAATAATAAGTTTAATAAATAGATGGATGTTGGTGTATAAAAGCATGTTTGGAACATTCACACAATAATAAAGTTATATAAATAGATGAATGTTGGTTTATAAAAGCATGTTTGGAACATTCACACAATAATAAATTTGAATAAATAGATGAATGTTGGTGTATAAAAGCATGTTTGGAACATTCACACAATAATAAAGTTGAATAAATAGATGGATGTTGGTGTATAAAAGCATGTTTGGAACATTCACACAAGAATAAAGTTTAATAAATAGATGAATAGTGGAGTATAAAAGCATGTTTGGAACATTCACACATTAATAAAGTTGAATAAATAGATGGATGTTGGTGTATAAAAGCATGTTTGGAACATTCACACAATAATAAAGTTGAATAAATAGATGGATGTTGGTGTATAAAAGCATGTTTGGAACATTCACACAATAATAAAGTTAAATAAATAGATGAATGTTGGTGTATAAAAGCATGTTTGGAACATTCACACAATAATACGTTTAATAAATAGATGGATGTTGGTGTATAAAAGCATGTTTGGAACATTCACACAATAATAAAGTTGAATAAATAGATGGATGTTGGTGTATAAAAGCATGTTTGGAACATTCACACAATAATAAAGTGGAATAAATAGATGGATGTTGGTGTATAAAAGCATGTTTGGAACATTCACACAAAAATAAAGTTTGATAAACAGATGAATGTTGGTGTATAAAAGCATGTTTGGAACATTCACACAATAATAAAGTGGAATAAATAGATGGATGTTGGTGTATAAAAGCATGTTTGGAACATTCACACAATAATAAGTTTAATAAATAGATGAATGTTGGTGTATAAAAGCATGTTTGGAACATTCACACAATAATAAAGTTGAATAAATAGATGGATGTTGGTGTATAAAAGCATGTTTGGAACATTCACACAATAATAAAGTGGAATAAATAGATGGATGTTGGTGTATAAAAGCATGTTTGGAACATTCACACAATAATAAAGTGGAATAAATAGATGGATGTTGGTGTATAAAAGCATGTTTGGAACATTCACACAATAATAAAGTTGAATAAATAGATGGATGTTGGTGTATAAAAGCATGTTTGGAACATTCACACAATAATAAAGTTTAATAAATAGATGAATAGTGGAGTATAAAAGCATGTTTGGAACATTCACACATTAATAAAGTTGAATAAATAGATGGATGTTGGTGTATAAAAGCATGTTTGGAACATTCACACAATAATAAAGTGTAATAAATAGATGGATGTTGGTGTATGAAAGCATGTTTGGAACATTCACACAATAATATAATTGAATAAATAGATGGATGTTGGTGTATAAAAGCATGTTTGGAACATTCACACAATAATAAAGTTTAATTTATAGATGGATGTTGGTGTATAAAAGCATGTTTGGAACATTCACACAATAATAAAGTTAAATAAATAGATGGATGTTGGTGTATAAAAGCATGTTTGGAACATTCACACAATAATAAAGTTAAATAAATAGATGGATGTTGGTG
>NC_084742.1:57666881-57674381 GCF_033978785.1 Entelurus aequoreus | reverse complement strand
GTGTACTTCATACATAACACATGACTTTACATACCTGTAAAGTGTACTTTATACATAATACATGACTTTACACACCTGTAAAGTGTACTTTATACATAACACATGACTTTACATACCTGTAAAGTGTACTTTATACATAATACATGACTTTACATACCTGTAAAGTGTACTTTATGCATAATACATGACTTTACATACCTGTAAAGTGTACTTTATACATAATACCTGACTTTCCGTGAATGTAAATTGTTTCTGTTGGACATTTTCAACTTTCTTCCATTTCCTGGAGTTTCCACCCGTTGACCCGCCATGTTTCCCCGCACGTTGTCTCCCGCCCGCTATCTGGCAAATACGTTTTGCACATCAGTGGAAGTTTTCTCCTGCAACTCGTATTGCTTTTGTGGCGGCGAGGCAGGTATGGCAGGCAAAGTCATTACGGCTTAGTCCGCCGATGCCCAGAAAGAAAGCAGCGAACGCTATCTCTCACTTTTCATCTCCGGCGCCGCCTTCTCCGGAGACGACGCATTTGTGTAGTAAACATCTTAAAAAGGTTCCCTTAGCAGCCGCCGCACTCCCTTCGCCTTTTCTTCCGCCGCGTTTATTTATTTCTTCCCTAAACTGCTTGACTCCTAAAATACAGATATCACAGTTGGGGACTTTTTGAAAAATGAGCACATTACTTCCTACATCTCACTATAAATATTCCCATTTATATGCAAATGATGATCTAGTGACCAAGAATGGATAAAAAAAAAAAAGAAGGAAGGAAGGAAGGAAGGAAGGAAGGAAGCAGTGTTTCTGGCGTGCGAGTGTGACAGCATTGAAGGAGGAAATAATCTCTTTTTTGCATTCTATTATTTAGACGCTGCCTTGAAAGCATTCACTTCCAACTTAGAAGTACTTCAAACTTACTTACTTCAAACCGTGTGTGTGTGTGTGTGTGTGTGTGTGTGTGTGTGTGTGTGTGTGTGTGTGTGTGTGTGTGTGTGTGTGTGTGTGTGTGTGTGTGTGTGTGTGTGTGTGTGTGTGTGTGTGTGTGTGTGTGTGCTGCTTAGCTGACTTCCTCCCAAATTGCTGACATAATTACATGAATGTCATTTTTTATGACTGGTCGGGGAAAAAATAAAAAAAATAATAAAAAAAAATAAGCAGGCATTTCCAGTCAAGCAGATAATTAGACTCGGAATAAAGCGGGGGCGGAATAATTAATACATCAAAACTAGATGAACTTTTTCTAATTATTTTTATTTAATCTCCATTCTAATTATTGTTCTAGTCGGCTGAGCCAGATTGCCTCCCCCCATTCAGGGTGTGAAATGCACCCGTGGCGCTCAATCCTCACCCAGTGAAATATCAACTGAGCGTGGCGAGGGGGGGGGGGGGGGGGGGATCACAGGGTAAACCCCCCCCCCCCCCCCTCGCCACCATGATTGAACTGTAATTTAAATTCCTCCACTGCCAACAAACAATTTGCATACACCTGCCACACTCTCCTCTCCCTTCGTTATTTATTCATCCTCTCACTCCCAGCGCCAAACAACACTTTCGGGAAGCGACTTTGTTAATTAGCCTAATGTGCTATCTGCGCGTTCGGCCAGGGGGGGAGGGTTCGCTCGCACTCTTGGAACGAGCGCCAAGACCTGCTGACCACACGGTTTTTTAAAAAAGTGCACGTTTTTACCTGGGAGGGATTACACCGGCGACGACGGACATTTTTGTCGGCGTGTGAAGGATGACTTTGTGTTAAAATATTTATTCGTGAATAATCGCAATTTGCTCATAATTTACTAAAAAGTTTTTTATTTTTTATTTTTGTATTTATTTATTTTATTTTATTTATTTATTTATTTTAATTAACTCAAAATTAATCGCAGATAAATACCATATTTTTCAGACTATAAGGCGCACCTAAAAAAAGTTTTGTTTGTTTTACTTACCGACCTCGTGGTGAAATGTCAAGTGTGAGCAGCAGATGGCAGTCATACATAAGAGTAACGTGTAGACTGCACTATGATGGCAGTCACACAAAAGAGATACGTATAGACTGCACTATGACGGCAGTCACACATAAGAGATACGTGTAGACTGCAATATGATAGCAGTCACACATAATAGATACGAGTAGACTGCAATATGATGGCAGTCACACATAAGAGATACATGTAGACTGCAATATGATGGCAGTCACACATAAGAGATAAGTGTAGACTGCAATATGATGGCAGTCACACATAAGAGAGACGTGTAGACTGCAATATGATGGCAGTCACACATAAGAGATACGTGTAGACTGCAATATGATGGCAGTCACACATAAGAGATACGTGTAGACTGCAGTATGATGGCAGTCACACATAAGAGATATGTGTAGACTGCAATATGAGGCAGTCACACATAAGAGATACATGTAGACTGCACTATGATGGCAGTCACACATAAGAGAGACGTGTAGACTGCAATATGATGGCAGTCACACATAAGAGATACGTGTAGACTGCAATATGATGGCAGTCACACATAAGAGATACGTGTAGACTGCAGTATGATGGCAGTCACACATAAGAGATACGTGTAGACTGCAATATGATGGCAGTCACGCATAAGAGATACGTGTAGACTGCAATATGATGGCAGTCACACATAAGAGATAAGTGTAGACTGCAATATGATGGCAGTCACACATAAGAAATACGTTTAGACTGCACTATGATGGTAGTCACACATAAGAGATACGTGTAGACTGCAGTATGATGGCAGTCACACATAAGAGATACATGTAGACTGCACTATGATGGCAGTCACACATAAGAGAGACGTGTAGACTGCAATATGATGGCAGTCACACATAAGAGATACGTGTAGACTGCAATATGATGGCAGTCACACATAAGAGATACGTGTAGACTGCAGTATGATGGCAGTCACACATAAGAGATACGTGTAGACTGCAATATGATGGCCGCCACACATAAGAGATACGTGTAGACTGCAATATGATGGCAGTCACACATAAGAAATATGTGTAGACTGCAATATGATGGCAGTCACACATAAGAGATACGTGTAGACTGCAATATGATGGCAGTCACACATAAGAGATACGTGTAGACTGCAATATGATGGCTGTCACACATAAGAGATACGTGTAGACTGCAATATGATGGCAGTCACACATAAGAGATATGTGTAGACTGCACTATGATGGCAGTCACACATAAGAGATACGTGTAGACTGCAATATGATGGCAGTCACGCATAAGAGATACGTGTAGACTGCAATATGATGGCAATCACACATAAGAGATACGTGTAGACTGCAATATGATGGCTGTCACACATAAGAGATACGTGTAGACTGCAATATGATGGCAGTCACACATAAGAGATATGTGTAGACTGCAATATGATGGCAGTCACACATAAGAGATACGTGTAGACTGCAATATGATGGCAGTCACACATAAGAGATATGTGTAGACTGCACTATGATGGCAGTCACACATAAGAGATACGTGTAGACTGCAATATGATGGCAGTCACGCATAAGAGATATGTGTAGACTGCAGTATGATGGCAGTCACACATAAGAGATATGTGTAGACTGCAATAGGATGGCAGTCACGCATAAGAGATACGTGTAGACTGCAGTATGATGGCAGTCACACATAAGAGATACGTGTAGACTGCAATATGAGGCAGTCACACATAAGAGATACGTGTAGACTGCGGTATGATGGCAGTTACACATAAGAGACACGTGTAGGCTGCACTATGATGGCAGTCACACATAAGAGATACGTGTAGACTGCACTATGATGGCAGTCACACATAAGAGATACGTGTAGACTGCAATATGATGGCAGTCACACATAAGAGATACGTGTAGACTGCAATATGAGGCAGTCACACATAAGAGATACATGTAGACTGCACTATGATGGCAGTCACACATAAGAGATACGTGTAGACTACAATATGATGGCAGTCACACATAAGAGATACGTGTAGACTGCAATATGATGGCAGTCACACATAAGAAATACGTTTAGACTGCAATATGAGGCAGTCACACATAACAGATACATGTAGACTGCACTATGATGGCAGTCACACATAAGAGATACGTGTAGACTGCAATATGATGGCAGTCACACATAAGAGATACGTGTAGACTGCAATATGATAGCAGTCACACATAATAGATACGAGTAGACTGCAATATGATGGCAGTCACACATAAGAGATACATGTAGACTGCAATATGATGGCAGTCACACATAAGAGATACGTGTAGACTGCAATATGATGGCAGTCACACATAAGAGATACGTGTAGACTGCAATATGAGGCAGTCACACATAAGAGATACATGTAGACTGCAATATGATGGCAGTCACACATAAGAAATATGTTTAGACTGCACTATGATGGTAGTCACACATAAGAGATACGTGTAGAATGCAGTATGATGGCAGTCACACATAAGAGATATGTGTAGACTGCAATATGAGGCAGTCACACATAAGAGATACATGTAGACTGCACTATGATGGCAGTCACACATAAGAGAGACGTGTAGACTGCAATATGATGGCAGTCACACATAAGAGATACGTGTAGACTGCAATATGATGGCAGTCACACATAAGAGATACGTGTAGACTGCAGTATGATGGCAGTCACACATAAGAGATACGTGTAGACTGCAATATCATGGCCGCCACACATAAGAGATACGTGTAGACTGCAATATGATGGCAGTCACACATAAGAAATATGTGTAGACTGCAATATGATGGCAGTCACACATAAGAGATACGTGTAGACTGCAATATGATGGCAGTCACACATAAGAGATACGTGTAGACTGCAGCATGATGGCAGTCACACATAAGAGATACGTGTAGACTGCAATATGATGGCTGTCACACATAAGAGATACGTGTAGACTGCAATATGATGGCAGTCACACATAAGAGATATGTGTAGACTGCACTATGATGGCAGTCACACATAAGAGATACGTGTAGACTGCAATATGATGGCAGTCACGCATAAGAGATACGTGTAGACTGCAGTATGATGGCAGTCACACATAAGAGATACGTGTAGACTGCAATAGGATGGCAGTCACGCATAAGAGATACGTGTAGACTGCAATATGATGGCAGTCACACATAAGAGATACGTGTAGACTGCAATATGATGGCAGCCACACATAAGAGATACGTGTAGACTGCAATATGATGGCAGTCACACATAAGAGATACGTGTAGACTGCAGCATGATGGCAGTCACGCATAAGAGATACGTGTAGACTGCAATATGATGGCAGTCACACATAAGAGATACGTGTAGACTGCAATATGATGGCAGTCACACATAAGAGATATGTGTAGACTGCACTATGATGGCAGGCACACATAAGAGATACGTGTAGACTGCAGTATGATGGCAGTCACACTTAAGAGATACGTGTAGACTGCACTATGATGGCAGTCACACATAAGAGATACGTGTAGACTGCAATATGATGGCAGTCACACATAAGAGATACGTGTAGACTGCAGTATGATGGCAGTCACACATAAGAGATATGTGTAGACTGCACTATGATGGCAGTCACACATAAGAGATACGTGTAGACTGCAATATGAGGCAGTCACACATAAGAGATACATGTAGACTGCACTATGATGGCAGTCACACATAAGAGAGACGTGTAGACTGCAATATGATGGCAGCCACACATAAGAGATGCGTGTAGACTGCAGTATGATGGCAGTCACACATATGAGATACTTGTAGACTGCAATATGATGGCAGTCACACATAAGAGATACGTGTAGACTGCAGTATGATGGCAGTCACACATATGAGATACTTGTAGACTGCAATATGATGGCAGTCACACATAAGAGATACGTGTAGACTGCAGTATGATGGCAGTCACACATAAGAGATACGTGTAGACTGCAGTATGATGGCAGTCACACATAAGAGATATGTGTAGACTTCAATATGATGGCAGTCACACATAAGAGATACATGTAGACTGCACTATGATGGCAATCACACATAAGAGATACATGCAGACTGCAATATGATGGCAGTCACACATAAGAGATATGTGTAGACTGCAATATGATGGCAGTCACACATAAGAGATACGTGTAGACTGCAATATGATGGCAGTCACACATAAGAGATATGTGTAGACTGCACTATGATGGCAGTCACACATAAGAGATACGTGTAGACTGCAATATGATGGCAGTCACACATAAGAGATACGTGTAGACTGCAATATGATAGCAGTTTGCTCACAATTAACTCAAAATGAATGGCAGATAAATATAGTTTTTCGTCGTATATATAGCTTAGACCACAGGTGTCAAACTCAAGGCTTTTATCTGACCCGCCTGAAAATAATATGCGTCAATAAACAATTTTTTTTACATTTTCACAGAAAAAAATTATATATGTATGGCGTGAAATTGCATACATTTTAAATTGTAATAGTAACCAATATTTCAACACATTGTTTGGTCAAAATAAAAATAAATACTTCAATATCTGCTTGACTTCTGATTACAAAGCAAGTTATCCATGGAATTGTGCACTGTAAACATGACAATAGATTTCAATTGACGGTGGTCTTTACAGCATTTTACTGTCAATTGAAAAAAACTAAACATTTTTTTTACAGAAAAAGTCTGTTGTTTTTAAAGTAGTTTATTTTTGTATTAATTTATTTATTTATTGAACACCGAAGTGCCAAAGTGCGGCCCGGGGGGACTTTTGCGGCTTGTTGCTCGAGTTTTGTTGGCCCACAACATGTTGTCGGGGGAAAAAATGATTATTTTGAGTTCCTTTGCTGATTTGAAAGTCAAATAGTACAATTTAAAGGACATTGATTCCTCGTTGTTTGTTCATAATTGGTTCTGGGCCTGACTATGGTATATGAAGTAGGAGTTATCAATTATAAATCAAATAATTTAATAGATAGAGCATGAAAAGCATTATAAGGACCTTCTAAACAAGTGTTTTAACATTATAGGAGCACTGTAGACATGAAATAACCTCCACATAGTCACCTTCACACTCCTTTAATCCCATACAGTAATGCTGCCTGAGGCTGAGCCAATCAGAAGCCACGATATTGAATTATACGCTTCAATTGGTCTTTTCTACTTCTACTGTAATATTGATTTACAAGCCATTTATATGCTCAAAAACTACCAAAAAACATAGAATATACTTTTTAAAATGTGTTGTGTTGATTTTTTGATTTTAATGAATGAAATAAATTGGACAAATGTAAAATATATCTGCGACAAAAGTTAAGCCACAAACTTCCAAGCACGACTATCCAACTTTTTGACTATTTTTCACACCTTATGTGATTTTTTTTGTTTTGTTTGAGGAATAAATACATTATTTAAATATTTCATATAAATGCCATTGTCTATTGAGGTGCACCTCCCGCTCCCAGTCTGT
>NC_084742.1:57601881-57661881 GCF_033978785.1 Entelurus aequoreus | reverse complement strand
AGATTGTACCAAAAACCAGACATTTGCAGCTAGAATAGTCATTTACCACATTAGCAATGTATAGAGTGTATTTCTTTAAAGTTAAGACTAGTTTAAAGTTATCTTCATTGAAAAGTACAGTGCTTTTACTTCAAAAATAAGGACATTTACATGTGACCCCAAACTTTTGAACGGTAGTGTATACATATATATATATATTAGGGCTGTGAATCTTTGGGTGTCCCACGATTCGATTCAATATCGATTCTTGGGGTCACGATTCGATTCAAAATAAAAAAAAATTCAATTCAACACGATTCTCGATTCAAAAACGATATTTTCCCGATTCAAAAGGATTCTCTATTCATTCAATACATAGGATTTCAGCAGGATCTACCCCAGTCTGCTGACATCAGGGTTTCCCACACATTCATTTATTTGTGGCGGCCCGCCACGAAAGAATTACGTCCGCCACAAATTTTAAAAAAAATTTTTTAAATACAAATAATTTTTTTTTTTTTTGTCCTCTCCAGCTTCTCAGGCAAATCATATAGTTGATGTAGATGCCCATATCGGCTGTTCAGATTTACTTTACAAAAGAGAAGTGTAGGATACTTCTCTTGTTGCCTTATTTGTATTTGACTTTATTAAATGTATTTATATTAGAAACACAACATATGTATATAACAAAGGGTGCAAAGTCTGCAGGCAGTAGGAAACACATGGTTAAGTGTAGGGAGTAAAACTGATGGCAGTCTAAAGTTCAAGATTTTTGGAGCTCTTTGTTCAGTGCATCAGATGTTTGATGAAGCTCTGTGTCTATCTACCACAACTACTGTTTTCTGTTTATTTGTTACTGACTGTGGCAGGACACATCTGCCTCTGTTTCACTTTATGTTGCTGGTAAATAATATGGTTGTAGTAGTAGGCTAAAGTTAAATTATTTAGTATGCACTAATTAAAGGGGCAGAGCTTTGAGACATTTTAGCTTTTATATTTTATAAGATATATTTTTTGTAAGAACCACAATCAATAAATATATTTCAGTGAATAACTTATTGTTGAAATCTGTATATAAATATGTACATAAAGTGTTGTAATTATATTGTAAAATGGATGGATGGATGGACGGACGTTTAAAACAAAACTGTTATTATTAATTAGTAAGTATACATTTTTTGAGTATTTTTAGAGAAAATCAAATCATTGTAGTAAATTATGCAAATTACTCGATGATGTCATGGTGACCACGCCCATAGCCACGCCCCCACCGCCACAGGTATCTTGGCAGTTTATGGGAAACACTGGACATGCAAGCAGAGTAGTAGATTTTTGTAAAAAGCTTTTCTAATTGTAAAGGACAATGTTTTATCAACTGATTGCAATAATATAAATTTGTTTGAACTATTAAATGAATCAAAAATATGACTTATTTTATCTTTGTGAAAATATTGGACACAGTGTGTTGTCAAGCTTATGAGATGCGATGCAAGTGTAAGCCACTGTGACACTATTGTTCTTTTATTTTTATTTTTATAAATGTGTAATGATAATGTCAATGAGGGATTTTTAATCACTGCTATGTTGAAATTGTAACTAATATTGATACTGTTGTTGATAATATTCATTTTTGTTTCACTACTTTTGGTTTGTTCTGTGTCGTGTTTGTGTCTCCTCAATTGCTCTGTTTATTGCAGTTCTGAGTGTTGCTGGGTCGGGTTTGGTTTTGGAATTGAATTGCATTGTTATGGTATTGCTGTGTATTGTTTTGTTGGATTGATAAATAAAATAAAATTAAAACTTTTTTTTTTTTTTTACAAATAATAAAATAAAAAAATCAATTTTTTAAAAATGAGAATCGATTCTTAATCGCACACCGTGAGAATCGCGATTCAAATTCGAATCGATTTTTTCCCACACCCCTTATATATATATATATATATATATATATATATATATATATATATATATATATATATATATATATATATATATATATATAATTTAATCTTAAAATACGGGACGACTCCGTATTATAAGGCAGTGTTTTTCAACCTTTTTTGAGCCAAGGCACATTTTTTTCATTGAAAAAAAATCCGGAGGCACACCACCAGCGGAAATCAGAAATATATGAAACTCAGTAGCCAATATTGACAATAAAAAGTTGTTGTCGCTATTGTTGTATATGACTATAAACTAGAGATGTCCGATAATGGCTTTTTTGCCGATATCCGATATTCCGATATTGTCCAACTCTTAATTACCGATTCCGATATCAACCGATACCGATATATACAGTCGTGGAATTAACACATTATTATGCCTAATTTTGTTGTGATGCCCCGCTGGATGCATTAAACAATGTAACAAGGTTTTCCAAAATAAATCAACTCAAGTTATGGAAAAAAATGCCAACATGGAACTGCCATATTTATTATTGAATTATTTTTTTTAACATGCCTCAAAACAGCAGCTTGGAATTTGGGACATGCTCTCCCTGAGCGAGCATGAGGAGGTTGAGGTGGGCGGGGTTGGAGGGGCCGGTGTTGAGGTGAGGGGGTAGCGGAGGGTGTATATTGTAGCGTCCCGTAAGAGTTAGTGCTGCAAGGGGTTCTGGGTATTTGTTCTGTTGTGTTTATGTTGTGTTACGGTGCGGATGTTCTCCCAAAATGTGTTTGTCATTCTTGTTTGGTGTGGGTTCGCAGTGTGGCGCATATTTGTAACAGTGATAAAGTTGTTTATACGGCCACCCTCGGTGTGACCTGTATGGCTGTTGACCAAGTATGCATGGCATTCACTTGTGTGTGTGAAAAGCCGTAGATATTATGTGACTGGGCCGGCACGCAAAGGCAGTGCCTTTAAGGTTTATTGGCGCTCTGTACTTCTCCCTACGTCCGTGTACACAGCGGCGTTTTAAAAAGTCATACATTTTACTTTTTGAAACCGATACCGATAATTTCCGATATTACATTTTAAAGCATTTATCGGCCAATAATATCGGCAGTCCGATATTATCGGACATCTCTACTTTAAAGCATAACCAAGCATGCATCAATATAGCTCTTGTCTCAAAGTAGGTGTACTGTCACCACTTGTCACATCACACCCTGACTTATTTTGAGGTTTTTTTGTGTTTTCCTGTGTGTAGTGTTTTACTTCTTGTCTTGCGCTCCTATTTTGTTGGTATTTTCCTGTAGCAGTTTCATGGCTTCCTTTGAGCGATATTTCCCGCATCTACTTTGTTTTAGCAATCAAGAATATTCCAGTTGTTTTTAATCCTTCTTTGTGGGGACATTGTTGATTGTCATGTCATGTTCAAGATGTACATTGTGGACGCCGTCTCTGCTCCGCAGTAAGTCTTTGCTGTCGTCCAGCATTCTGTTTTTGTTGACTTTGTAGCCAGTTCGGTTTTAGTTTCGTTCCCTAAGCTTCAATGCCTTTTCTTAGGGGCACTCACCTTTTGTTTATTTTTGGTTTTAACATTAGATACCTTCTCACCTGCACGTTGCCTCCCGCTGTCATCTGCATGTTGTGATCACGTCAAACCATGTTCCGACATCTAAAAAAGAAATTAGCTATCTGCTGCCACCTACTGATATGGAAGAGTATTACACGGTTACGCTGCCGAGCTCTAGTCAGCACCGACACTCAACAACGGCACATTATTTGTAGATTATAATTAATTGTTTGAAAAAAATATTTTTAGCCCCAATAGGTGAAATTACATAATCTCCCACGGCACACCAGACTGTGGTTGAAAAACACTGTTATAAAGGACGGGTGGCAACCCTATACACCAGACGTGGGCAAATGAAGGCCGGGGGCCACATGCGGCCCGTTACACTTTTCAATCTGGCCCGTCGGACATTTCCAAATAATGTTTTCAATCTTTAAGATGTAAAGTGTAGCTGCCATTATGATGTGCAGTCATGTTTTTAAATGACCATAAGTCTTGAACCATACAAAGTATTTCAATGGTTGGAATCTGTGCTTTTGCATGATATACTAGTTACTATGGTAATCTAATTAGTTACTATGGTAATCTAATTAGTTACTATGGTAATCTAATTAGTTACTATGGTAATCAAAGTCACAGCAGCTCAGACGAGGCACCAAGCAGTGTGGGTGGGGAGCGTTTCCACAGAGTGTTTCCACAGAGTGTTTCCACAGAGTGTCAGCCTGAAATGTGGGTGTCAGGGACAGACGTGGAGGGAGATTTTTACAACAAAGTTCTAAAGATTAGTGATATATCAGATGTATCCGACTGTAGGTGTGGTTTTTTTTTACCCTCCGCATTCGTATTTGGCTGTTTGTTGCATTTTTTTTATTGTAAAATATGTCGATAGAGTGGGGGTGTGACGTTCATATGTTGTCAATATTCAGTGTTTTATCGTTCGTAGTTAATATTGTAAATCACACGTTCTTTATTTTCATGTACATTCTGGGTGTCTCATTCAGTAAAAAAATTTAAAATTCCATTCCGTTTTTTTAAGGCGGCCTGTCATAACGTTTTCAGCATTAATCAGACATTATTGTGAGGTTTTGTATTAGTGTTCCTAAAAATAAATTTATTGGCCCCTAGACTAAGTTTTTTGCTCTAAATTTGGCCCCCCGTGGCAAAATAATTGCCCAGGCCTGCTATATCAATCAATCAATCAATGTTTATTTATATAGCCCTAAATCACAAGTGTCTCAAAGGGCTGCACAAGCCACAACGACATCCTCGGTTCAGATCCTACATCAGGGCAAGGAATAACTCAACCCAGTGGGATGACAATGAGAAACCTTGGAGAGGACCGCAGATGTGGGTGATCCCCTCCCCCTCTAGGGCGACCGGTGCAATGGACGTCGAGTGGGTCTAGCATAATATTGTGAGAGTCCAGTCCATAGTGGATCTGACATAATAGTGAGAGTTCAGTCCATAGTGGATCTAGCATAACATTGTGAGAGTCCAGTCCATAGTGGATCTAACATAATAGTGTGAGAGTCCAGTCCATAGTGGATCTAACATAATAGTGAGAGTTCAGTCCATAGTGGATCTAGCATAACATTGTGAGAGTCCAGTCCATAGTGGATCTAACATAATAGTGTGAGAGTCCAGTCCATAGTGGATCTAACATAATAGTGTGAGAGTCCAGTCCATAGTGGATATAACACAATATTGTGAGAGTCCAGTCCATAGTGGATCTAACATAATAGTGTGAGAGTCCAGTCCATAGTGGATCTAGCATAATATTGTGAAAGTCCAGTCCATAGTGGATCTAACATAATAGTGTGAGAGTCCAGTCCATAGTGGATCTAACATAATAGTGTGAGAGTCCAGTCCATAGTGGATCTAACATAATATTGTGAGAGTCCAGTCCATAGTGGATCTAACATAATAGTGAGAGAGTCCAGTCCATAGTGGATCTAGCATAATATTGTGAAAGTCCAGTCCATAGTGGATCTAACATAATAGTGTGAGAGTCCAGTCCATAGTGGATCTAACATAATAGTGAGAGTCCAGTCCATAGGGCATCTAACATAATAGTGAGAGTCCAGTCCATAGTGGATCTAACATAATAGTGAGAGTCCCGTCCATAGTGGATCTAACATAATAGTGTGAGAGTCCAGTCCATAGTGGATCTAACATAATAGTGTGAAAGTCCAGTCCATAGTGGATCTAACATAATAGTGAAAGTCCAGTCCATAGTGGATCTAATATAATAGTGAGAGTCCAGTCCATAGTGGATCTAACATAATAGTGAGAGTCCAGTCCATAGGGCATCTAACATAATAGTGAGAGTCCAGTCCATAGTGGATCTAACATAATAGTGAGAGTCCCGTCCATAGTGGATCTAACATAATAGTGTGAGAGTCCAGTCCTTAGTGGATCTAACATAATAGTGTGAGTCCAGTCCATAGTGGATCTAACATAATATCAATCAATCAATCAATCAATGTTTATTTATATAGCCCTAAATCACAAGTGTCTCAAAGGGCTGTACAAGCCACAACGCCATCCTCGGTGTCGAGTGGGTCTGACATAATATTGTGAAAGTCCAACACATCAGCGAAAGTCCAGTCCATGGTGGGGCCAGCGGGAACCATCCCGAGCAGAGACGGGTCAGCAGCGTAGAGATGTCCCCATCTGATGGACAGGCTAGCGGTCCACCCCGGAGCAGAGTAGAAAAGAAAAGAAAAGAAACGGCAGATCAACTGGTCTAAAAAGGGAGTCTATTTAAAGGCTAGAGTATACAAATGAGTTTTAAGATGAGACTTAAATGCTTCTACTGAGGTAGCATCTCTAACTTTTACCGGGAGGGCATTCCATAGTATTGGAGCCCGAATAGAAAACGCTCTATAGCCCGCAGACTTTTTTTGGGCTCTGGGAATCACTAATAAGCCGGAGTTCTTTGAACGCAGATTTCTTGCCGGGACATATGGTACAATACAATCGGCAAGATAGGCAGGAGCTTGACCGTGTAGTATTTTATACGTAAGTAGTAAAACCTTAAAGTCGCATCTTAGGTGCACAGGAAGCCAGTGCAAGTGAGCCAGTATAGGCGTAATATGATCAAACTTTCTTGTTTTTGTCAAAAGTCTAGCAGCCGCATTTTGTACCATCTGTAATCTTTTAATGCTAGATCTAACATAATAGTGAGAGTCCAGTCCATAGTGGATCTAACATAATAGTGAGAGTCCAGTCCATAGTGGATCAAACATAATAGTGAGAGTCCAGTCCATAGTGGATGTAACATAATATTGTGAGAGTCCTGTCCATAGTGGATCTAACATAATAGTGAGAGTCCAGTCCATAGTGGATCAAACATAATAGTGAGAGTCCAGTCCATAGTGGATCTAACATAATAGTGAGAGTCCAGTCCATAGTGGATCTAACATAATATTGTGAGAGTCCAGTCCATAGTGGATCTAACATAATAGTGAGAGTCCAGTCCATAGTGGATCAAACATAATAGTGAGAGTCCAGTCCATAGTGGATCTAACATAATAGTGAGAGTCCAGTCCATAGTGGGGCCATCCCGAGCGGAGACAGGTCAGCAGCACAGAAATGTCCCCAACCGATGCACAGGCGAGCGGTCCACCCCGGGTCCCGACTCTGGACAGCCAGAGCCAGCCTATACACTCACCTTTCACTATTTGAGTAGCCTTTGTTCTGCCATTTGCGTACTGGCGAGCGATCTCTGAATCCGGGAACATATCCTTCACGGATTTGTTGAAAACATCCGCAAATGAGAACGGGATGTTGCTTGTAGCTGTCAGCATAGCCGTCTTTGTCTCGGCATAAGTTACACCCTCGGGTCTCCTTTTAGCAAGGTGGCCCCTAATACTGGACTGTGACCAGCTTTGTGCTTCTCTGACCGTTCATGAGTGATTATATCCGTTCGACCACCGTGTTCAATGGAGAAGTCTGATCTACAAAATTTGCAGGCAGCATACCCCTTCCCCTTCGAGCTGTCCTGGGTGAACTCAAATTCTTTTTTCCAATCATTTTGGAACTTGCAAGCGTACTTCTTCTTCGTCTTCTTCTTCTTCTGTTCTGATTGCCGCGCTTGACTTCGAGGTGTAACCGTTATTATTGTCCGGCCGGAAACGGCGCCCAGTGAAGGATGGTGTAGCAATATTGTTGTCCGGGTGGAAATCGGGAGAAATTTGTGAGAATGTTGGCCCCGGGAGATTATCGGGAGGGGCACTGAAATTCGGGACTCTCCCGGGAAAATGGGAGGGTTGGCAAGTATGCATGAGGGCGAGATGTTGCGATGGAACACTGTGGGACTTTGACAATGGAACTGATTTCATTCTCCACGGCGTCACGCTCGGCCTGAGGTGACGTGTGCGGGCGACCTGTGCGGCTTGTTTGGGGAATGTGGTTCTCCGGCTTTAACCCCTCACCTGCACCTGACCCTGACGTTCATATCCAGTTTGAAACACTCCCAATAATCGGCCCCTGGCTAAATTTTACCCCTAAACATAATTTTATTTTATTTGTTGTTTTTTTTTTACACTTGTTTTTATTGATCCATCCATCTTTATAAACAAGTTGTGACAACGTTCACGACACATCGCCTGCTGCGAAATATCAAATAGTTTCCACCTTCGCTGTATAGTGTCTCCAATATTGTCCACACCTGTCTCCATCACATCACATGGACAAAGATAAGACCTTCCGGAGGAAAGTTCTGTGGTCAGATGAAATACAAATTGAGCTGTTTGGCCACAATACCCAGCAATATGTTTGGAAGAGAATAGGTGAGGCCTTTAATCCCAAAAACACCACACCTACCGTCAAGCATGGTGGTGGTAGTATTATGCTCTGGGCCTGTTTTGCTGCCAATGGAACTGGTGCTTTACAGAGAGTAAATGTGACAATGAAAAAGGAGGATTACCTCCAAATTCTTCAGGACAAGCTAAAATCATCAGCCCGGAGGTTGGGTCTTGGGCGCAGTTGGGTGTTTCAAACACATGTCAAAAGTGGTAAAGGAATGGCTAAATCAGGCTAGAATGAAGGTTTTAGAATGGCCTTCCCAAAGTCCTGACGTGTGGACAATGCTGAAGAAACAAGTCCATGTCAGAAAACCAACACATTTAGCTGAACTGCACCAATTTTGTCAAGAGGAGTGGTCAAAAATTCAAGCAGAAGCTTGTGGATGGCTACCAAAAGCGCCTTATTGCAGTGAAACTTGCCAAGGGACATGTAAGCAAATATTAACATTGCTGTATGTATACTTTTGACCCAGCACATTTGCTCACATTTTCAGTAGACCCATAATACAAACTCCGTTTCCATATGAGTTGGGAAATTGTGTTAGATGTAAATATAAACGGAATACAATGATTTGCAAATCCTTTTCAACCCATATTCAATTGAATATGCTACAAAGACAACATATTTGATGTTCAAACTGATAAACTTTTTTTTTTTTTTTGCAAATAATCATTAACTTTAGAATTTGATGCCAGCATCACGTGACAAAAAAGTTGGGAAAGGTGGCAATAAATACTGATAAAGTTGAGGAATGCTCATCAAACACTTATTTGGAACATCCCACAGGTGAACAGGCAAATTGGGAACAGGTGGGTGCCATGATTGGGTATAAAAGTAGATTCCATGAAATGCTCAGTCATTCACAAACAAGGATGGGGCGAGGGTCACCACTTTGTCAACAAATGCCTGAGCAAATTGTTGAACAGTTTAAGAAAAACCTTTCTCAACCAGCTATTGCAAGGAATTTAGGGATTTCACCATCTACGCTCCGTAATATCATCAAAGGGTTCAGAGAATCTGGAGAAATCACTGCACGTAAGCAGCTAAGCCTGTGACCTTCCATCCCTCAGGCTGTACTGCATCAACAAGCGACATCAGTGTGTAAAGGATATCACCACATGGGCTCAGGAACACTTCAGAAACCCACTGTCAGTAACTACAGTTGGTCGCTACATCTGTAAGTGCAAGTTAAAACTCTCCTATGCAAGGCGAAAAACGTTTATCAACAACACCCAGAAACACCGTCGGCTTCGCTGGGCCTGAGCTCATCTAAGATGGACTGATACAAAGTGGAAAATTGTTCTGTGGTCTGACGAGTCCACAATTCAAATTGTTTTTGGAAACTGTGGACGTCGTGTCCTCCGGACCAAAGAGGAAAAGAACTATCCAGATTGTTATAGGCGCAAAGTGTAAAAGCCAGCATCTGTGATGGTGTGGGGGTGTATTAGTGCCCAAGACATGGGTAACTTACACATCTGTGAAGGCACCATTAATGCTGAAAGGTACATACAGCTTTTGGAGCAACATATGTTGCCATCCAAGCAACGTTACCATGGACGCCCCTGCTTATTTCAGCAAGACAATGCCAAGCCACGTATTACAACAGCGTGGCTTCATAGTAAAAGAGTGCGGGTACTAGACTGGCCTGCCTGTAGTCCAGACCTGTCTCCCATTGAAAATGTGTGGCGCATTATGAAATAGCACAAGGGAGACCCCCGGACTGTTGAAGAACTTAAGCTGTACATCAAGCAAGAATGGGAAAGAATTCCACCTGAGAAGCTTCAAAAATGTGTCTCCTCAGTTCCCAAACCTTTACTGAGTGTTGTTAAAAGGAAAGGCCATGTAACACAGTGGTGAACATGCCCTTTCCCAACTACTTTGGCACGTGTTGCAGCCATGAAATTCTAAGTTAATTATTATTTGCAAAAAAAATAAAGTTTATGAGTTTGAACTTCAAATATGTTGTCTTTGTAGTGCATTCAATTGAATATGGGTTGAAAAAGATTTGCAAATCATTGTATTCCGTTTATATTTACATCTAACACAATTTCCCAACTCATATGGAAACGGGGTTTGTAAATTCATAAAAGAAGCAAAATTCATGAATGTTTTTTGTGACCCACAAGGATGTGCTCCAATCACTCTATCACAAAAAAATAAGAGTTGTAGAAATGATTGGAAACTCAAGACAGCCATGACATTATGTTCTTTACAAGTGTATGTAAACTTTTGACCACGACTGTATATATATATATATATATATATATATATATATATATATATATATATATATATATATATATATATATATATATATATGTATATATATATAATCCCGACAAGCCTGTTTTGCAGGGTTCCCTGCTCTGAAGAAGTCTTTAGGACTTAATGACTTGTGTTTCCTCGATGTGGAGATGATGTCATTTTCAGTATTTTCTTCTTCCTTAACTTGCATGCCTTCTTGGTGATGTCAGCCTTGTATTAGTCAGATAGTCGTTGATGTTCCTTTCAGTTTGACTCTGCTTCAGCACAGGGGATTGAGACAAGTTGAACAACAACAACAACTGTGTTCGATTCCTGCAGGGCAAACTCAAACATCCACCTTTCCTCTCTGCCAAGACACTTCAACTTTTCTTTCCCAAACTCAAAATGGCTTCTCTGTTGGTATGGAAAATTGCAACATTAGTTCGTTGAGTCTGCTCTCAGTGCTCCTGGAGTAATCGCCAAAGTGCGGAAAAAAACAGAATTCGGTCGGTGCCAAAAAAAGTACCGGATTAGGTGCCCATCCCTAGCGCTGGCACTCGCAGCTTTGGTACCATGGTGGATTCATTTTAAGGTGCTATTTTTAAAAGTGTAAAATAATATGTTTTAATATAAATAATTAATTTCAAATACCCGCCACCTGTGTCTATGAGTTGTTGTGCCCTTAAAGTGTTAATACTGTAAGTATTGTACTTGTTATGCTCCAGATGTTTGATTGTAACATGCATCTCAGTTGTAGTTCCATTAACACATTTGGAAGAGTTGAAAACGCCATCTAAAATCGCTAATGCTAATCAGTAGCATGTCAATAGCAATGTCAATGTATATTAGCATCAAGCTAGCCCATTTTTGGAAAAGTGGAGCCTTACTTTAGTTCCTTCGGAGCGTTTTTTGAGTCAACTTCTTTGTTGGTATGGAAAATTGCAACATTACCGAAAAGTAGTTTGGTTGAGTCTGCTCTCAGTGCTGCTGGAGTGATTGCCAAAGTGTGGAAAAAAACTGAATTCGGTCTTTGCCAAAAAAAGTACCGGATTTGGTACCCATCCCTAGCGCTGGCACTCGCAGCTTTGGTACCATGGTGGATCCATTTTAAGGTGCTATTTTTAAAAGTATAAAATAATATGTTTTAATATAAATAGTTAATTTCAAATACCCGCCACCTGTGTCTATGAGTTGTTGTGCCCTAAAAGTGTTAATACTGTAAGTATTGTACTTGTTATGCTCCAGATGTTTGATTGTAACATGCATCTCAGTTGTAGTTCCATTAACACATTTGGAAGAGTTAAAATCGCCATCTAAAATCGCTAATGCTAATCAGTAGCATGTCAATAGCAATTCCAATGTATATTAGCATCAAGCTAGCCCATTTTTGGAAAAGTGGAGCCTTACTTTACTTCCTTCGGAGCGTTTTTTTTTAATCAACTTCTCTGTTGGTATGGAAAATTGCAACATTACCTAGATGTAGTTTGGTTGAGTCTACTCTCAGTGCTGCTGGAGTGATCGCCAAAGTGCGGAAAAAAACGGAATTCGGTCTGTGCCAAAAAAAGTACCGGATTTGGTACCCATCCCTAGCGCTGGCACTCGCAGCTTTGGTACCATGGTGGATCCATTTTAAGGTGCTATTTTTAAAAGTGTAAAATAATATGTTTTAATATAAATAGTTAATTTCAAATACCCGCCACCTGTGTCTATGAGTTGTTGTGCCCTAAAAGTGTTAATACTGTAAGTATTGTACTTGTTATGCTCCAGATGTTTGATTGTAACATGCATCTCAGTTGTAGTTCCATTAACACATTTGGAAGAGTTGAAATCGCCATCTAAAATCGCTAATGCTAATCAGTAGCATGTCAACAGCAATTCCAATGTATATTAGCATCAAGCTAGCCCATTTTCGGAAAAGTGGAGCCTTACTTTACTTCCTTCTGAGCGTTTTTTTTTAGTCAACTTCTCTGTTGGTATGGAAAATTGCAACATTACCTAGATGTAGTTTGGTTGAGTCTGCTCTCAGTGCTCCTGGAGTGATCGCCAAAGTGTGGAAAAACGGAATTTGGTCGGTGCCAAAAAAAGTACCGGATTTGGTACCCATCCCTAGCGCTGGCACTCGCAGCTTTGGTACCATGGTGGATCCATTTTAAGGTGCTATTTTTAAAAGTGTAAAATAATATGTTTTAATATAAATAGTTAATTTCAAATACCCGTCACCTGTGTCGATGAGTTGTTGTGCCCTAAAAGTGTTAATACTGTAAGTATTGTACTTGTTATGCTCCAGATGTTTGATTGTAACATGCATCTCAGTTGTAGTTCCATTAACACATTTGGAAGAGTTGAAAACGCCATCTAAAATCGCTAATGCTAATCAGTAGCATGTCAATAGCAATGCCAATGTATATTAACATCAAGCTAGCCCATTTTCGGAAAAGTGGAGCCTTACTTTACTTCCTTCGGAGCGTTTTTTTTGAGTCAACTTCTCTGTTGGTATGGAAAATTGCAACATTACCGAAAAGTAGTTTGGCTTAGTCTGCTCTCAGTGCTGCTGGAGTGATTGCCAAAGTGCGGAAAAAAACGGAATTCGGTCAGTGCCAAAAAAAGTACCGGATTTGGTACCCATCCCTAGCGCTGGCACTCGCAGCTTTGGTACCATGGTGGATTCATTTTAAGGTGCTATTTTTAAAAGTGTAAAATAATATGTTTTAATATAAATAATTAATTTCAAATACCCGCCACCTGTGTCTATGAGTTGTTGTGCCCTTAAAGTGTTAATACTGTAAGTATTGTACGCTCCAGATGTTTGATTGTAACATGCATCTCAGTTGTAGTTCCATTAACACATTTGGAAGAGTTGAAAACGCCATCTAAAATCGCTAATGCTAATCAGTAGCATGTCAATAGCAATGTCAATGTATATTAGCATCAAGCTAGCCCATTTTTGGAAAAGTGGAGCCTTACTTTAGTTCCTTCGGAGCGTTTTTTGAGTCAACTTCTTTGTTGGTATGGAAAATTGCAACATTACCGAAAAGTAGTTTGGTTGAGTCTGCTCTCAGTGCTGCTGGAGTGATTGCCAAAGTGTGGAAAAAAACTGAATTCGGTCTTTGCCAAAAAAAGTACCGGATTTGGTACCCATCCCTAGCGCTGGCACTCGCAGCTTTGGTACCATGGTGGATCCATTTTAAGGTGCTATTTTTAAAAGTGTAAAATAATATGTTTTAATATAAATAGTTAACTTCAAATACCCGCCACCTGTGTCTATGAGTTGTTGTGCCCTAAAAGTGTTAATACTGTAAGTATTGTACTTGTTATGCTCCAGATGTTTGATTGTAACATGCATCTCAGTTGTAGTTCCATTATCACATTTGGAAGAGTTGAAATCGCCATCTAAAATTGCTAATGCTAATCAGTAGCATGTCAATAGCAATGCCAATGTATATTAACATCAAGCTAGCCCATTTTTGGAAAATTGGAGCCTAACTTTACTTCCGTCAGAGCGGATTTTTTGAGTCAACTTCTTTGTTGGTATGGAAAATTGCAACATTACCTAGATGTAGTTTGGTTGAGTCTGCTCTCAGTGCTCCTGGAGTGATCGCCAAATGCAATGAAAAAACACCTGCTGTGGACTAAGAGTGATGAGAAACTACAAGGAAGTGTCTCAATCATCACCTGCTGGCACAAACACTCGCTGACATTTCCGTGAGGCGTGCAGCGGGCGTCACGCCGTGAGAGGCGCGCTGGTTCGATTCCTCCCGTTATCGCGCTCACTCAGTGGAAATTCCCCCTTTTTTTGTGAGCTGCAACGCTAATGTTACGAAATACGGGAACAACACGCACTCTCCATATAATAAAATACAAATAAAGAGGCAAAAAGTGTCCTTCAAGAAAAAGCTAATGATTTGAATGCAAACTCAGACCGCTTTGAAAAATGTCCTCATCAGTAACAGGAAGTGATGCCCTTATATAGTCACAGCTGTGGTCAGTCAATAGATATAATCCATCAAGAACAACTTCAAAAATGAAAGTGCACAAATAATAGACAAAATGGAAAATTGTACAAAATAAATCCTTCTTTCCATCCTTCTTTTCTTTTTTCCTTCCTTCCTTCTTTCATTACATTATTCCTTCCTTTCCTCTTCTCTTCCTTTATTCTATCCATCTACTAGCCTTGCTCCTTTCTATCCTTCCTTTCTTTCTTCTGCCTTTCCTTCCACATTTCCTTCTTTAATTCCATCCTTCCTTCCTTCCACCCTTCCTTCTTTCTTTCATCCCATCCTTACTTCCATTGTCATTACTTCCTTCTTTCCTTCCTTCCTTCTTTTCATCCTTCTTACCTTCCCCTTCCTTCTCCCTTCCTTTCTTCCTACCTTCCTTCCTACCTATTTCCCTTCTTCCTTATTTCCATCTTCCTTACATCATCATCATTTCCTTCCTTCCTTCCTTCCTTCCTTCCTTCCTTCTTTTTCTATTTTCCTTCCTTCTTTCCTTCCTTCCTTCCTTCCTTCCTACCTATTTCCCTTCTTCCTTATTTCCATCTATTATTCATTCCTTTTGTCATTCCGTCCTTCTTTCCCTATTTCCTTTTTCCTCCCCACCTTCCTTCCTTACTTTCATTTTACCTTCCATCCTTCCTTTCTTTCCTGCATCTATTCTTTCTTCTGTCTTTCCTTCCATATTTCCTTCCATCCTTTGTTTCATCCTTCCTTCTTTAATTCCATCCTTCCCTACATCATCATAACTTCCTTCCTTCCTTCCTTCTTTTCATCCTTCTTACCTTCCCCTTCTTTCTTTTTTCTATTTTCCTTCCTTCCTTCCTTCCTTCCTTCCTTCCTTCCTACCTATTTCCCTTCTTTCTTTTTTCTATTTTCCTTCCTTCCTTCCTTCCTTCATTCCTTCCTACCTATTTCCCTTCTTCCTTATTTCCATCTATTATTCATTCCTTTTGTCATTCCGTCCTTCCTTCCCAATTTCCTTTTTCCTCCCCTCCTGCCATCCTTATGTTCATTTTACCTTCCATCCTTCCTTTCTTTCCTGCCTCTATCCATTCTTCTGTCTTTCCGTCCATATTTCCTTCCTTCTTTCATTCCATCCTTCATTTCATCCTTCCTTCTTTCATTCCATCCTTCTTTACATCATCATAACTTCCTTCTTTCCTTCCTTCCTTCTTTTCATCCTTCTTACCTGCCCCTTCCTTCTCCCTTCCTTCCTTCCTACCTATTTCCCTTCTTCCTTATTTCTATCTATTATTCATTTCTTTTGTCATTCCGTCCTTCCTTCCCTATTTCCTTTTTCCTCCCTTCCTTCCATCCTTACTTTCATTTCATCTTCCATCCTTCCTTTGTTTCCTGCATCTATCCTTTCTTCTGTCTTTCCTTCCATATTTCCTTCCTTCTTTCATTCCATCATTCCTTACATCATCATAACTTCCTTCTTTCCTTCCTTCCTTCCTTCTACCTATTTCCCTTCTTCCTTATTTCCATCTTCCTTACATCATCATAATTTCCTTCTTTCCTTCCTTCCTTCCTTCCTTCTTTTCATCCTTCTTACCTTCCCCCTCCTTCTTTACTTTCTTCTTTCTTCTATTTTCCTTCCTCCCTTCTTTCCTTCCTTCCTTCCTTCCTTCTTTTTCTATTTTCCTTCCTTCTTTCCTTCCTTCCTTCCTTCCTACCTATTTCCCTTCTTCCTTATTTCCATCTATTATTCATTCCTTTTGTCATTCCGTCCTTCCTTCCCAATTTCCTTTTTCCTCCCCTCCTGCCATCCTTATGTTCATTTTACCTTCCATCCTTCCTTTCTTTCCTGCCTCTATCCATTCTTCTGTCTTTCCGTCCATATTTCCTTCCTTCTTTCATTCCATCCTTCATTTCATCCTTCCTTCTTTCATTCCATCCTTCTTTACATCATCATAACTTCCTTCTTTCCTTCCTTCCTTCTTTTCATCCTTCTTACCTGCCCCTTCCTTCTCCCTTCCTTCCTTCCTACCTATTTCCCTTCTTCCTTATTTCTATCTATTATTCATTTCTTTTGTCATTCCGTCCTTCCTTCCCTATTTCCTTTTTCCTCCCTTCCTTCCATCCTTACTTTCATTTCATCTTCCATCCTTCCTTTGTTTCCTGCATCTATCCTTTCTTCTGTCTTTCCTTCCATATTTCCTTCCTTCTTTCATTCCATCATTCCTTACATCATCATAACTTCCTTCTTTCCTTCCTTCCTTCCTTCCTACCTATTTCCCTTCTTCCTTATTTCCATCTTCCTTACATCATCATAATTTCCTTCTTTCCTTCCTTCCTTCCTTCCTTCTTTTCATCCTTCTTACCTTCCCCCTCCTTCTTTACTTTCTTCTTTCTTCTATTTTCCTTCCTCCCTTCTTTCCTTCCTTCCTTCCTTCCTTCTTTTTCTATTTTCCTTCCTTCTTTCCTTCCTTCCTTCCTTCCTACCTATTTCCCTTTTTCCTTATTTCCATCTATTATTAATTCCTTTTGTCATTCCGTCCTTCTTTCCCTATTTCCTTTTTCCCCCCCTCCTTCCTTCCTTACTTTCATTTTACCTTCCATCCTTCCTTTCTTTCCTGCATCTATCCTTTTTTCTGTCTTTCCTTCCATATTTCCTTCCATCCTTTGTTTCATCCTTCCTTCTTTAATTCCATCCTTCCCTACATCATCATAACTTCCTTCTTTCCTTAATTCCTTCCTTCTTTTCATGCTTCTTACCTTCCCCTTCCTTCTTTTTTCTATTTTCCTTCCTTCTTTCCTTCCTTCCTTCCTTCCTACATATTTCCCTTCTTCCTTATTTCCATCTATTATTCATTCCTTTTGTCATTCCGTCCTTCCTTCCCAATTTCCTTTTTCCTCCCCTCCTGCCATCCTTATGTTCATTTTACCTTCCATCCTTCCTTTCTTTCCTGCCTCTATCCATTCTTCTGTCTTTCCTTCCATATTTCCTTCCTTCTTTCATTCCATCCTTCATTTCATCCTTCCTTCTTTCATTCCATCCTTCTTTACATCATCATAACTTCCTTCTTTCCTTCCTTCCTTCTTTTCATCCTTCTTACCTGCCCCTTCCTTCTCCCTTCCTTCCTTCCTACCTATTTCCCTTCTTCCTTATTTCTATCTATTATTCATTTCTTTTGTCATTCCGTCCTTCCTTCCCTATTTCCTTTTTCCTCCCTTCCTTCCATCCTTACTTTCATTTCATCTTCCATCCTTCCTTTCTTTCCTGCATCTATCCTTTCTTCTGTCTTTCCTTCCATATTTCCTTCCTTCTTTCATTCCATCCTTCCTTACATCATCATAACTTCCTTCTTTCCTTCCTTCCTTCCTTCCTACCTATTTCCCTTCTTCCTTATTTCCATCTTCCTTACATCATCATAATTTCCTTCTTTCCTTCCTTCCTTCCTTCCTTCCTTCTTTTCATCCTTCTTACCTTCCCCCTCCTTCTTTACTTTCTTCTTTCTTCTATTTTCCTTCCTCCCTTCTTTCCTTCCTTCCTTCCTTCCTTCCTTCTTTTTCTATTTTCCTTCCTTCTTTCCTTCCTTCCTTCCTTCCTACCTATTTCCCTTCTTCCTTATTTCCATCTATTATTAATTCCTTTTGTCATTCCGTCCTTCTTTCCCTATTTCCTTTTTCCTCCCCTCCTTCCTTCCTTACTTTCATTTTACCTTCCATCCTTCCTTTCTTTCCTGCATCTATCCTTTTTTCTGTCTTTCCTTCCATATTTCCTTCCATCCTTTGTTTCATCCTTCCTTCTTTAATTCCATCCTTCCCTACATCATCATAACTTCCTTCTTTCCTTAATTCCTTCCTTCTTTTCATCTTTCTTACCTTCCCCTTCCTTCTTTTTTCTATTTTCCTTCCTTCTTTCCTTCCTTCCTTCCTTCCTTCCTACCTATTTCCCTTCTTCCTTATTTCCATCCAATATTCATTCCTTTTGTCATTCCATCCTTCCTTCCCAATTTCCTTTTTCCTCCCCTACTTCCATCCTAAAGTTCATTTTACCTTCCATCCTTCCTTTCTTTCCTGCCTCTATCCTTTCTTCTGTCTCTCCTTCCATATTTCCTTCCTTCTTTCATTTCATCCTTCATTTCATCCTTCTTTCTTTCATTCCATCCTTCCTTACATCATCATAACTTCCTTCTTTCCTTCTTTTCATCCTTACTTTCCCCTTCCTTCTCCCTTCCTTCCTTCCTACCTATTTCCCTTCTTCCTTATTTCTATCTATTATTCATTCCTTTTGTCATTCCGTCCTTCCTTCCCTATTTCCTTTTTCCTCCCTTCCTTCCATCCTTACTTTCGTTTCATCTTCCATCCTTCCTTTCTTTCCTGCATCTATCCTTTCTTCTGTCTTTCCTTCCATATTTCCTTCCTTCTTTTATTCCATCTCCTTACATCATCATAACTTCCTTCTTTCCTTCCTTCCTTCCTTCCTTCATTCCTTCTTTTCATCCTTCTTACCTACCCCTTCCTTCTTCCTTCCTTCCTTCTTTTTTAAATTTTCCTTCCTTCCTTCTTTTCTTCCTTCCTTCCTTTGTTCCTTCTTTCCTTCCTCCCTTCGGTACTCAGTACAGTATCATAGAAAAATAAATAAAGCAATTTAAAAAAAGAATACAAATAAAAATACAAAATAATACAAAAAATAATTTAGAAAAAATTAAAACAAATGAAGCAATAAAAACAAAAAACAAACAAATAAATAAAGCAAATTAAAAAAAAGAATACAAATAAAAATAACAAATGATTTAAAAAATAAAAAAAGGAAGCAATAAAAAATCATTTAAAAAAATTAAAACAAATAAAGCAAAAAAAACAAACACAAATAAATAAAGCAATTAAAAAAAAAAAATTAAAAATTATTTTAAAAAAACAAAAAAAGGAAGCAATAAAAAAATAATTTAAAAAAAATTAAAACAAATAAAGCAATAAAAACAAAAAAACAAACGAAAATGAAACAATAACAAAATACATTTTTTAAATAAAAATATGATAATGTTACCCTTAGCATTTAGCATTAGCTGTTGGGCAACACTTTGACCTGGCGGCTGAACGGATGCGAGTGGCGAGAACGACCTTTCACCCTCGACCGCCGTCCTGCACAGGTCACGTCTTCCCTTCCCGCCACTTCAATTAGCCGTCACGCCCTTGACATTGGAGGTGAGCTCGCTTTGGAGGATAAAGCCTCAGATGTCCATGAGGGAAACGAACAGAAAGCGTGTGTGTGTGTGCGTGCGCGCGTGTGTGTGCGTGCGTGCGAGCGAGCGAGCGAGGCCTCTGCTCTCTCTCTCTCTTATCTCTCCAGCTTGGTGGAGTTTTAAATTATTCATTCCCTGCTGCTCCCGCCGACTTACACATCTCCATCACACGGCTGCCCGCATCCGCCCGGGGAAGCAGGCGGTCGCCACGGCAACCTTATCGCAGATCGCAGATTTGGGGAGCTCCAGAAATGAAATAAAAGAGGAAATTGGCTGTATTAGCATAAGAGGAGTCGGCCCCCGAGTTGAATACACACATCACCCCCCGCCCCCTTCCTGCTCTCCTTATCAGCGCGGCGTGATCGCGGCGCTCTTTCCTTTTTTTTTTTTTCCCGCCATTCTTTGTTCCCGTGTGGAGAAGAATAAGGCGGGGGGGTGGCTGTGACCTTTGACCTCTTTGTATAGGGGGGGATAAACAATGAGCAATAACCTGCGAGATGTGACTTTATTTCCTGTTCCCTCCTCGCTTCGTCCGTGGGGGTCGGCCACCTTTAACCGCCATTTGTTTGGCGGCGAATAAGTGACCCCGCCCCCTTCCCCATATATGTGTCTCTCTCTTCCCTAATTGAAGTTAAACAGCTGAAAAATAGCCCCGCCCCCCCCAGATGGTAGTAAATGTAAACATAGACTGACACGCCCCCAGGGAGGGTTTGTTATGCTAATCATGTTCATGTTAAAAAAGGGGGCGCGGCCACACGCTGGCCGGTGGACACGGTGAAAAGTAACTTGGAGGACAGGAGGCGTCCTGATTGGCTACTTTGGACGCCTTCCTCGCCACGTTGGCGCGCTCGTCAAATCCCGTTACAACGCTCGCCCTCCCCGGTGGTCCTTTTGCGGCTGCACGCTTTATGCGTGTCCGCTGGCGGCGAGCCGGCGGCGGCCTACGTGTGCGATTTCACGTCGCCATAGAGACGCCGGGCGCCTGTGGCAGAGAGGCCCGCCCACACGCCGTCTGAAGCGGCGCTGTGTAGGTTTTGTGGCGATTGCGGCTAACAGGAAGTGACACGGCGAGACAATAACAAACCCTACGCCAACATCCAATGGATCTTCGCTGGCTCCGCCCCTCCGTCCCACGCCGGCCCTCGCTCCCTGGCCGGGAGCAGATAACCGCGGCGGCAACCGCGGGAAGGCGAGGAACGAATCCCAGGTGCGCCGCGGAACGGTTCCGCTCCCGGCCCAGGGAGTGTGGGCGCGACGGGCCTGATACCCCAGTGGCTTGTGGGTAGCGGCGTCACACTGTGATGCGTCCCTGCGGGCTGCGAGCGTGAGAGGATGTAGTTCCTTCTTGTCCGGTCAGCGGCTCTGGTCACAGTCCACGTCACGCTCCCACTTAGTCGCTGGCTTGCTTTGGTGATAGTGAGCTTGGAACAAAAGGGATTGAGACAAGTTCAACCACAACAACTGTGTTCGATTCCTGCAGGCCAAACTCAAACATCCAGCTTTCCTCTGTGCCAACACACTTCAAATTTTCTTTCCCAAACTCCAAATGGCTCCCCTGACTTGTGAGCGGCTAGTTAGCATGTATGCTATCACGTGTGGCTAGTTAGCATGTGTGCTATCACGTGTGGCTAGTTAGCATGTGTGCTATCACGTGTGGCTAGTTAGCATGTGTGCTATCGCGTGTGGTGAGTTAGCATGTGTGCTATCACGTGTGGCTAGTTAGCATGTGTGCTATCACGTGTGGCTAGTTAGCATGTGTGCTATCACGTGTGGCTAGTTAGCATGTGTGGTATCACTTCAGAGTCACAATAGCTTGATTGTATGGAAACAAACACTCCTTCCTTATTTCCATCTATGATTCATTCCTTTTGGCATTCCATCCTTCCTTCCTCATTTACTTTTTCTTCCCTGCCTTCCATCCTTCCTTTCTTTCCTGCATCCATCCTTTCTTCTGTATTTCCTTCCATCCCTCGTTTCATCCTTCTTTCTTTCATTCATCCATCCTTACATCATCATAACTTCCTTCCTTCCCTCCCTTCCTTCTTCCCTTCCTTCCTTCCTGCCTTCTTTTATCCTTCCTTCCCAACTTCCTTCCTTCCTTCTTTTCATCCTTCTTACCTTCCCCTTCCTTCTTCCTTCCTTTCTTTTTTCTATTTTCCTCCCTTCCTGTCTTCCTTCTTTCCTTCCTTTCTTCTTTCTTTCCTTCCTTTCTTCATCCCTTCCTTTTTCATCCTTCTTACATTCCCCTTCGTTCTTCCTTTCCTTCCTTCCTTCCTTCCTTCTTTTATCCTCCCTTCCCAACCTCCTTCCTTCCTTCTTTTCATCCTTCTTACCTTCCCCTTCCTTCTTTCCTTCCTTTCTTCTTTCTTCCATTCCTTTCTTCATCCCTTCCTTCTTTTCATCCTTCTTACCTTCCCCTTCCTTCTTCCTTCCTTCCTTTTTTCTATCTTCCTTCCTTACTGTCTTTCTTCATCCCTTCCTTCTTTTCATCCGTCTTACCTTCCCCTGTCTTCTTTTTTTCTTCCTTCTTGTTTGTATTCTCCTTCCTTCCTTTCTTCCTTCCTTCCTTCTTACCTTCCTTCTTTCCCTTCTTCCTTCCTTCCTTTCTTCCCTCCTTCCTTATTTCTATTTATTATTAATTCCTTTTGTCATTCCATCATTCCTTCCCTATTTCCTTTTTGCTCCTTTCCTTCCATCCTTCCTTTATTTCCTGCATCTATCCTTTCCTTCCATATTTCCTTCCATCCCTTGTTTCATCCTTCCTTCTTTAATTCCATCCATCCTTACATCATAACTTCCTTCATTCCTTCCTTCCTTCCTTTTCTTCCTTCTTTTCATCCTTCTTACCTTCCCCTTCCTTCTTCTTTACTTCCTTCTTTCTATTTTCCTTCTTGCCTTTCTTCCTTATTTCCTTCCTTCCTTCTTTTCATCCTTCTTATCTTCCATTTCCTTCTTCTTTCCTTCCTTTTTTGTATTTTCCTTCCTTCCTTCTTGCCTTTCTTCCTTATTTCCTTCCTTCCTTCTTTTCATCCTTCTTATCTTCTCTTTCCTTCTTCTTTCCTTCCTTTTTTGTATTTTCCTTCCTTCCTTCCTTCCTTTTTTCCTTCCTTCCTTACTTCCTTCTTTCTTTTCTTCTTTCTTTTAATCCTTCTTACCTTCCCCTTCCTTTTTCTTTTCTTCCTTCCTTCTTGCCTTTCTTGCTTCTTTCCTTCCTTCCTTCTTTTCATCCTTCTTACCTTCCCCTTCCTTCTTCTTTCCTTCCTTCTTTCTATTTTCCTTCATTCCTTCTTGCCTTTCTTCCTTCTTTCCTTCCTTCCTTCTTTTCATCCTTCTTACCTTCCCTTTCCTTCTTCTTTCCTTCCTTTTTTGTATTTTCCTTCCTTCCTTCCTTCTTTCTTTTCTTCCTTCTTTTCATCCTTCTTACTTTTCCCTTCCTTCTTCTTTCCTTCCTTCTTTCTATTTTCCTTCCTTCCTTCTTGCCTTTCTTCCTTCTTTCCTTCTTTTCATCCTTCTTACCTTCCCTTTCCTTCTTCTTTCCTTCCTTTTTTGTATTTTCCTTCCTGCATTCCTTCCTTCTTACCTTTCTTCCTTCCTTCCTTTCTTCACTTCTTCCTTTATTCCATCTATTACTTAATCCTTTTGTGATTCCATTCTTCCTTCCCTATTTCCTTCCTTCCTTCCTTTCTTCTTTTCATCCTTCCTACCTGTCTGCTATCGCGTGTGGCTAGTTAGCATGTGTGCTATCACGTGTGGCTAGTTTGCATGTGTGCTATCGCGTGTGGCGAGTTAGCATGTGTGCTATCATGTGTGGCTAGTTAGCATGTGTGCTATCACGTGTGGCTAGTTAGCATGTGTGCTATCACATGTGGCTAGTTAGCATGTGTGCTATCACGTGTGGCTAGTTAGCATGTGTGCTATCACGTGTGGCTAGTTAGCATGTGTGCTATCACTTCAGAGTCACAATAGCTTGATTGTATGGAAACAAACACTCCTTCCTTATTTCCATCTATGATTCATTCCTTTTGGCATTCCATCCTTCCTTCCTCATTTACTTTTTCTTCCCTGCCTTCCATCCTTCCTTTCTTTCCTGCATCCATCCTTTCTTCTGTCTTTCCTTCCATCCCTCGTTTCATCCTTCTTTCTTTCATTCATCCATCCTTACATCATCATAACTTCCTTCCTTCCCTCCCTTCCTTCTTCCCTTCCTTCCTTCCTTCCTTCTTTTATCCTTCCTTCCCAACTTCCTTCCTTCCTTCTTTTCATCCTTCTTACCTTCCCCTTCCTTCTTCCTTCCTTTCTTTTTTCTATTTTCCTCCCTTCCTGTCTTCCTTCTTTCCTTCCTTTCTTCTTTCTTTCCTTCCTTTCTTCATCCCTTCCTTTTTCATCCTTCTTACATTCCCCTTCGTTCTTCCTTTCCTTCCTTCCTTCCTTCCTTCTTTTATCCTCCCTTCCCAACTTCCTTCCTTCCTTCTTTTCATCCTTCTTACCTTCCCCTTCCTTCTTTCCTTCCTTTCTTCTTTCTTCCATTCCTTTCTTCATCCCTTCCTTCTTTTCATCCTTCTTACCTTCCCCTTCCTTCTTCCTTCCTTCCTTTTTTCTATCTTCCTTCCTTACTGTCTTCCTTCTTTCCTTCCTTCCTTCCTTCCTTTCTTCTTTCTTTCCTTCCTTTCTTCATCCCTTCCTTCTTTTCATCCGTCTTACCTTCCCCTGTCTTCTTTTTTTCTTCCTTCTTGTTTGTATTCTCCTTCCTTCCTTTCTTCCTTCCTTCCTTCTTACCTTCCTTCTTTCCCTTCTTCCTTCCTTCCTTTCTTCCCTCCTTCCTTATTTCTATTTATTATTAATTCCTTTTGTCATTCCATCATTCCTTCCCTATTTCCTTTTTGCTCCTTTCCTTCCATCCTTCCTTTATTTCCTGCATCTATCCTTTCCTTCCATATTTCCTTCCATCCCTTGTTTCATCCTTCCTTCTTTAATTCCATCCATCCTTACATCATAACTTCCTTCATTCCTTCCTTCCTTCCTTTTCTTCCTTCTTTTCATCCTTCTTACCTTCCCCTTCCTTCTTCTTTACTTCCTTCTTTCTATTTTCCTTCTTGCCTTTCTTCCTTATTTCCTTCCTTCCTTCTTTTCATCCTTCTTATCTTCCCTTTCCTTCTTCTTTCCTTCCTTTTTTGTATTTTCCTTCCTTCCTTCTTGCCTTTCTTCCTTATTTCCTTCCTTCCTTCTTTTCATCCTTCTTATCTTCTCTTTCCTTCTTCTTTCCTTCCTTTTTTGTATTTTCCTTCCTTCCTTCCTTCCTTTTTTCCTTCCTTCCTTACTTCCTTCTTTCTTTTCTTCTTTCTTTTAATCCTTCTTACCTTCCCCTTCCTTTTTCTTTTCTTCCTTCCTTCTTGCCTTTCTTCCTTCTTTCCTTCCTTCCTTCTTTTCATCCTTCTTACCTTCCCCTTCCTTCTTCTTTCCTTCCTTCTTTCTATTTTCCTTCATTCCTTCTTGCCTTTCTTCCTTCTTTCCTTCCTTCCTTCTTTTCATCCTTCTTACCTTCCCTTTCCTTCTTCTTTCCTTCCTTTTTTGTATTTTCCTTCCTTCCTGCCTTCCTACTTTCCTTCCTTCCTTCCTTCCTTCTTTCTTTTCTTCCTTCTTTTCATCCTTCTTACTTTTCCCTTCCTTCTTCTTTCCTTCCTTCTTTCTATTTTCCTTCCTTCCTTCTTGCCTTTCTTCCTTCTTTCCTTCTTTTCATCCTTCTTACCTTCCCTTTCCTTCTTCTTTACTTCCTTTTTTGTATTTTCCTTCCTGCATTCCTTCCTTCTTACCTTTCTTCCTTCCTTCCTTTCTTCACTTCTTCCTTTATTCCATCTATTACTTAATCCTTTTGTCATTCCATCCTTCCTTCCCTATTTCCTTCCTTCCTTCCTTTCTTCTTTTCATCCTTCCTACCTGTCTGCTATCGCGTGTGGCTAGTTAGCATGTCTGCTATCACGTGTGGCTAGTTAGCATGTGTGCTATCACGTGTGGCTAGTTAGCATGTCTGCTATCACGTGTGGCTGGTTAGCATGTCTGCTATCACGTGTGGCTAGTTAGCATGTCTGCTATCACGTGTGGCTAGTTAGCATGTGTGCTATCACGTGTGGCTAGTTAGCATGTGTGCTATCACTTCAGAGTCACAATAGCTTGATTGTATGGAAACAAACACACCTTCCTTATTTCCATCTATGATTCATTCCTTTTGGCATTCCATCCTTCCTTCCTCATTTCCTTTTTATTCCCTGCCTTCCATCCTTCCTTTCTTTCCTGCATCTATCCTTTCTTCTGTCTTTCCTTCCATCCCTCGTTTCATCCTTCTTTCTTTCATTCATCCATCCTTACATCATCATAACTTCCTTCCTTCCCTCTCTTCCTTCTTCCCTTCCTTCCCAACTTCCTTCCTTCCTTCTTTTCATCCTTCTTACCTTCCCCCTATCACGTGTGGCTAGTTAGCATGTCTGCCTTCACGTGTGGCTAGTTAGCATGTCTGCTATCACGTGTGGCTAGTTAGCATGTTTGCTATCAGGTGTGGCTAGTTAGCATGTCTGCTATCACGTGTGGCTAGTTAGCATGTGTGCTATCACGTGTGGTTAGTTAGCATGTCTGCTATCACGTGTGGCTAGTTAGCATGTTTGCTATCAGGTGTGGCTAGTTAGCATGTGTGCTCTCACGTGTGGTTAGTTAGCATGTCTGCTATCACGTGTGGCTACATAGCATGTCTGCTATCACGTGTGGCTAGTTAGCATGTCTGCTATCACGTGTGGCTAGTTAGCATGTCTGCTATCGCGTGTGGCTAGTTAGCATGTCTGTTATCACGTGTGGCTAGTTAGCATGTCTGCTATCACGTGTGGCTATTTAGCATGTCTGCTATCACGTGTGGCTAGTTAGCATGTCTGCTATCACGTGTGGCTAGTTAGCATGTCTGCTATCAGGTGTGGCTAATGCTAACTAGCTGCAAGTAGAGATTATTATCCCCGATGTTGTTGATGTTTCAAAAGTGTATAAAGTGGAGGCTAAATAGTTTAATGCTAACTTGGTGCTGATGCGAGGGATGAGGAAGAGGATGAGGAGGGAGCAGCAAACAATGAGGGATGGACAGTGCGGCAGCCAGGATAAGAAGTGGCGAGTGGGCGTCGCTCTTAAGGCCTGAGCGCTGATACGGGACTTAAGGCGAGGAGTGGGAGATGTGGTGCTGTCATCTGATTGGACGGCGTGGGACGCGCACAACAATCGCTTGGTGACAATGGAGGCCAAGACGAGAGCGTGGTCATGTGGGCGGGATTCGTCCGACTTTCCCCAGTTGCCCCCCCCCCCCCTGTCCCTAATTGGCCATGTTGGAATGGACTCCAGAGATTGTGGCTTCACAAAGCAGCTTTTCTCTACCACATTGGCCACCCCTCCGTCCACACCTCGCCTGCTAATGGCATCAAAAACAAGCGCTCCTTCACTAAAGGTCCCATCTAGGCCATGTACTTGTTCACTTGTCTCCTTTCCTTCTCTCCTTCTTTACTTTCTTCTTTCTCTCTTTCATTCCATCCTTTCTTCTCTCCTTCCTTCCTTCTTTACTTTCTTCTTTATCTCCTTCCATCTTCCCTTCTTTCATTCCATCCTTTCTTCTCTCCTTCTTTACTTTCTTCTTTCTCTCCTTCCATCTTTCTCCATCCTTTCTTCTCTCCTTCCTTCCTTCTTTACTTTCTTCTTTCTCTCCTTCCATCTTTCTCCATCCTTTCTTCTCTCCTTCCTTCCTTCTTTACTTTCTTTTTTCTCTCCTTCCATCTTTCCTTCCTTCATTCCATCCTTTCTTTGCTCCTTCCTTCCTTGCATCCTTCCTTTCATTCCATCCTGCCATACTTCCTTCCATTTTTTCTTTCTTTCTTTCATTTTATCCTTCCTTCCTTCTATCATTCCTTCCTATACCAACTTCCCTTCCTTCCTTCCATCATTTCTTTATTCCTTCCACCTTTATATCCTTCCATCATTTCTTTATTCCTTCCACCTTTATATCCTTCCTTTATTTATTTCTTCCTCCCTTCCATCCTTACCTCTTTTAATCCATCCTGCCATACTTCCTTCCTTTCTTTCTTTCTTTCTTTCTTTCTTTTAATCCTTTCTTTCATGTTATCCTTCTTTCCTTTCTTTTATCCTTCCTTTTTTACTTTCTTCCTTCCCTCCCTCCCTCCTTCCTTCCTCCCTTCCATCCTTTCCTCTTTTATTTCATCCTGCCATACATACTTCCATTCTTTCTTCCTTTCTTTCATGTTATCCTTCCTTCCTCCCTTTCTTCCATCATCATTCCTTCCATCCTTCATTTCTATACCAACTTCCCTTCCTTTCTTCTCTCCTTCCTTCCTTCCATCATTTCTTTATTCTTTCCACCTTTATATCCTTCCTTTATTTCTTCCTCCCTTCCATCCTTCCTTCTTTCATTCCATCCTGCCATACTTCCTTCCTTTCTTTCTATCTTTCTTTCTTTCTTTCAATCCTTTCTTTCATGTTATCCTTCCTTCCTTTCTTTTGTCCTTCCTTTTTTCCTTTCCTCCTTCCTTCCTCCCTTCCATCCTTTCCTCTTTCATTCCATCCTGCCATACTTCCATTCTTTCTTCCTTTCTTTCTTTCATGTAATCCTTCCTTCCTCCCTTTCTTCCATCATAATTCCTTTCATTTTTCATTTCTATACCAACTTCCCTTCCTTCCTTCTCTCCTTTCTTCCTTCCATCTGTTTTGCCATACTTCCTTACTAGCCTTCTTTCCTTCTCTCGTACCTTCCTTCCATCCTTCCCTCCTTCCTTCACTGTTCCTTCTCTCCTACCTTCCTTCCTTCTAGAATCAAAATAGAAATGAACTATGTGCAGTGGAGGACTGCAGCGGACCAGCAGACACCCTAAGGTCGCAGGTTCGAATCCCTCTTGAAGGAGATGTTGCTCTTCAGTGGGTTGACGGTTTGAATCCCTCTTCCTTCACTGCTGTTGTGCCCTTGGGCAAGACACTTCCCCCACTGGAACAATACACACACCTCCAGCTAGGTGGCAGCAGTGAACCAGCAGGGGGTGCGTGACAGAAAATAATCAAAGTACATTTGGTACATAATAGTGCTGATTCAGCTAAAAAAGGTGATGTTTAGGTACGGCCTCCGCCTGAGCGTGACGGCGTGCAGACAAAACAAAGTCGTGGCGGCGCTACATCAAACCCTCATCCTCCTCCTGACCTCCTTTTATTTTTCATTTTATCCTTTCTATCTACAGAAGTCAACAACACCCCTCCCATGTCCCTCCTGCTCTGCGGTGTGTGGGCGCCGCTCAACAGGAGGTCGCTAGCAGGTAGCAGCTCGCCACGCTGATCCACACACACACACAGTGGAGGAAATGGGATTATTGTCGTTGAAAGGAAGGTTATGTGGGAAGGGGAGCAGGGGGGGGGGGGGGGGGTATCGTCTTCATCATCATCATCGCTGCCTTCATCAAGCCAAGTAGGAGAAGGAGCACCTTCTGTCTAATTTGGACATTATTCAAGGCTGTCAGAGTGCAATTATTTAGCGCTTATCTCGCCGCCGCACGAGATGCCGCGTTTGTCACGCTCCACACACACACACACACACACATTTTTATAAATTCCATTGATGACTGTGTGCGATGCAAACCCCCCCCCATCATTACGGCATTGATTACCTTGGTTTTCTTATCGTCCTGGCGGGGGGAGACGCCGCACGTGCGCCATATTGTTTGCAGGAGGCAGATGGAGATTGCATTGTTGTTTACATGTTTATTTTGGGGGCTCATTTGTGTTTAGTAATGTCATCCCCACACACACGCACACACACTCACACACACACATATTTTTGTATCTGTTACCGAAAAATGCCTACCTCCTTAGGACCAGCCTTTCTAGATATATAAAGATGTGTATTTACAACATTCATAATATACATACTATGCAAATATAAAAAAAGATTAGCTTTTAGTAATTTGATTTATTTTATTTTTTTCGGATTAACCTCTTAAGGCTAGGGGTGTAACGGTACACAAACATTTCGGTTCGGTACGCACCTCGGTTCAGAGGTCACGGTTCGGTTCATTTTCGGACAGGCTAACCTCCTCCAACCTCCGAGGACAAAGCTACGAACAATGGGGGACCGGGCTTTCTGCTCCGCCGCTCCCAGTCTGTGGAACGCTCTCCTGACCACCTGAGGGCACCACAGACTGTGGATGCTTTTTAAAAAAGGCTTAAAAGCCCTTCTTTTTTTTTTAAAAAAAAAAGGCTTTTTTTAGATATATGCATACTAGTTATAGCTATTTGACTGTTCTAGTTTTTATTTTTATTTATTTCTTTATTATCTTTTTATGTATTTATTAAATTTTATTTTATTTTTTAAATTATTTTTTTAATTTTTTTATTTATTTATTTATTTATTTATTTATTTTAATACACTCTAGCACTTTGAGATTGTTTACTCAATATAAAGTGGTTTTTACAAATAAAATCTATTATTATTATTATTATTATTATTCGGTACAGTAAGAAAACGACATAATATAAATATTGGGGTTATTTATTTACCAAATTTGCAAAATCTTCCACCAAAAATATTTTTCTTAGTGGAATATTTGATGTGAAGTAATGGGAACCTTGGATAGGTCAATAATTCATCATTTCACTTTTGTTATGTTTTTGTTTATTTGAATAGTATTTTTAGAATGTGCCGTGGGCCTTTAAAACATTAGCTGTGGGCCGCAAATGGCCTCCGGGGCACACTTTTGACACCCCTGCTATAAATAATAAAAAATTAAATGTGATAAATCTATGGATAAAAAGCAGAGCCTGGCGACGCATGCGCGTTTATCATAACTCTCTCACTCTCTCTCTCTCTCTGCCCCTCCCTCACCAATGCTGCTGTTAGTTTTGTTTTTAACCCCTTCTTAACTCTGAACGTACATTGAAAATACACGCAACCCTAACTCAAAATGCCGGACATTTGAGGCATTTAAGAAACTCCGCACTGACAGCTCCGCAAAAGAGGACATGTCCGGTGAAAAGAGGACGTATGGTCAGTCTATCCTAGCCCGTTAGCTGCTAGCATGCTGTGTGTTGTGTCTCGGTGTGCATTGTTTACACAACGTGCGTTACGCTACTTAATATGTCCGTGTGGAAACTCATTCGGTACACCTCCGAACCGAACTGGAACCCCCGTACCGAAACGGTTCAATACAAATACACGTACCGTTACACCCCTACTTAAGGTCCAGGCTGTTTGTTTACATGCTTTTTTTATTTCTCTTTGCTATTTGGGCTTATTGGACCATAATTAGAATAAAAAGTAAGAATCATCTTTTGATATGATGTACTTAGTCCATAAGTACACAAACGTGTACTTCATGTTTAGTGACATGCTAATTCTTATTTTTACACTTTTTTTTTCATTGTATCTTATACTCTTCTGACACCACCAGATGGCAGTATAAGTGTCCACATAAGCGGCCATAAGACCCCAATTCAGTAGTGTACACAAATTTGGAAATAAGTGCTAAAAGGTGCTGTCCACGCATGTGGCCACTAAGCCTTTAGAGGTTTTTAAGGCGCACTTAAAATCCTTTCATTTTCTCAAAACTCGACAGTGCGACTTATAACCTATAATCTACGGAATAATTCTGGTTGTGCTTACCGCCCTCGAAGCAATTTTTATTTGGTACACGGTGTAATGATAAGTGTGACCAGTAGATGGCAGTCACACATAAGAGATACGTGTAGACTGCAGTACGACTCAAGTAAACAACACCGACATTTTATATGTTCCATTGAAAATAAAGAACATTACACACGGCGCTCAAAAATCTGTCCAAATGTTTTAGTACGACTTTGAACACTATCAACATGACTATAAAAGTCTTATATAAGTGTTATAATGAAGACAACACATGATGTAAGTGTCTATATTAGCCTACTATCAACATGACTTCAAAAGTCTTATATAAGTGTTACAATGAAGACAACACATGATGTAAGTGTATATTAGCTACATTAGCCTACTATCAAAATTACTTTAAAAGACTTATATAAGTGTTATAATGAAGACAACACATGATGTATGTGTCTATATTAGCCTACTATCAACATGAATTCAAAAGTCTTATATAAGTGTTACAATGAAGACAACACATGATGTAAGTGTATATTAGCTACATTAGCCTACTATCAAAATTACTTTAAAAGACTTATATAAGTGTTATAATGAAGGCAACACATGATGTATGTGTCTATATTAGCCTACTATCAAAATGTCTTTAAAAGTCTTGTATAAGTATTATAATGAAGACAACACATGATGTGTCTATATTAGCTATATTAGCCTATCAAAATGACTTTAAAAAGTGTTATAATGAAGGCAACACATGATGTGTCTATATTAGTTCTATTAGCCTACTATCAAAATGACTTTATAAGTGTTATAATGAAGGCAAGACATAATGTAAGTGTCAATATTAGTTGTATTAGCCTACTATCAAAATGACTTTAAAAGTCTTATATAAGTGTTATAATGAAGGCAACACATGATATAAGTGTCTATATTAGCCTACTATCCAAATGACTTTATAAGTGTTATAATGAAGACAACACATGATGTGTCTATATTAGTTATATTAGCCTACTATCAAAATGACTTTAAAAGTCTTATATAAGTGTTATAATGAAGACAACACATGATGTAAGTGTCTATATTAGTTATATTAGCCTACTATCAAAATGACTTTAAAAGTCGTATATAAGTGTTATAATGAAGACAACACATGATGTAAGTGTCTATATTAGCCTACTATCCAAATGACTTTATAAGTGTTATAATGAAGGCAACACATGATGTAAGTGTCTATACTACCCTACTATCAAAATGACTTTATAAGTGTTATAATGAAGACAACACATGATGTAAGTGTCTATGTTAGTTATATTAGCCTACTATCAAAATGACTTTAAAAGTCTTATATAAGTGTTATAATGAAGACAACACATGATGTAAGTGTCTATATTAGTTATATTAGCCTACTATCAAAATGACTTTAAAAGTCTTATATAAGTGTTATAATGAAGACAACACATGATGTAAGTGTCTATATTAGTTATATTAGCCTACTATCAAAATGACTTTAAAAGTCTTATATAAGTGTTATAATGAAGGCAACACACGATGTAAGTGTTTCTATTAACCTACTATCAAAATTACTTTAAAAGTCTTATATAAGTGTTATAATTAAGGCAACACATGATGTAAGTGTCTATATTAGTTATATTAGCCTACTATCAAAATGACTTTAAAAGTCTTATATAAGTGTTATAATGAAGGCAACACATGATGTAAGTGTCTATATTAGTTATATTAGCCTACTATCAAAATGACTTTGAAAGTATTGTATAAGTGTTATAATGAAGGCAACACATGATGTAAGTGTCTATATTAGTTATATTAGCCTACTATCAAAATGACTTTAAAAGTCTTATATAAGTGTTATAATGAAGACAACACATGATGTAAGTGTCTATATTAGCCTACTATCCAAATGACTTTATAAGTGTTATAATGAAGACAACACATGATGTAAGTGTCTATATTAGTTATATTAGCCTACTATCAAAATGACTTTAAAAGTCTTATATAAGTGTTATAATGAAGACAACACATGATGTAAGTGTCTATATTAGTTATATTAGCCTACTATCAAAATGACTTTAAAAGTCTTATATAAGTGTTATAATGAAGGCAACACATGATGTAAGTGTTTATATTAACCTACTATCAAAATTACTTTAAAAGTCTTATATAAGTGTTATAATGAAGACAACACATGATGTAAGTGTCTATATTAGTTATATTAGCCTACTATCAAAATGACTTTAAAAGTCTTATGTAAGTGTTATAATGAAGGCAACACATGATGTAGGTGTCTATATTAGCCTACTATCAAAATGACTATAAAAGTCTTATATAAGTGTTATAATGAAGGCAACACATGATGTAAGTGTTTATATTAACCTACTATCAAAATTACTTTAAAAGTCTTATATAAGTGTTATAATGAAGACAACACATGATGTAAGTGTCTATATTAGTTATATTAGCCTACTATCAAAATGACTTTAAAAGTCTTATATAAGTGTTATAATGAAGACAACACATGATGTAAGTGTCTATATTAGTTATATTAGCCTACTATCAAAATTACTTTAAAAGTCTTATGTAAGTGTTATAATGAAGGCAACACATGATGTAGGTGTCTATATTAGCCTACTATCAAAATGACTATAAAAGTCTTATATAAGTGTTATAATGTAGGCAACACATAATGTAAGTGTCTATATTAGTTATATTAGCCTACTATCAAAATGACTTTAAAAGTCTTATATAAGTGTTATAATGAAGGCAACACATGATGTAGGTGTCTATATTAGCCTACTATCAAAATGACTATAAAAGTCTTATATAAGTGTTATAATGAAGGCAACACATGATGTAAGTGTCTATATTAGCCTACTATCAAAATGACTTTAAAAGTCTTATATAAGTGTTATAATGAAGGCAACACATGATGTAAGTGTCTATATTAGTTATATTAGCCTACTATCAAAATGACTTTGAAAGTATTGTATAAGTGTTATAATGAAGGCAACACATGATGTAAGTGTCTATATTAGTTGTATTAGCCTACTATCAAAATGACTTTAAAAGTCTTATATAAGTGTTATAATGAAGGCAACACATGATGTAGGTGTCTATATTAGCTTACTATCCAAATGACTTTATAAGTGTTATAATGAAGACAACACATGATGTGTCTATATTAGTTATATTAGCCTACTATCAAAATGACTTTAAAAGTCTTATATAAGACTTTTAAAGTCATTTTGATAGTAGGCTAATATAACTAATATAGACACTTACATCATGTGTTGTCTTCATTATAACACGTATACAATACTTTCAAAGTCATTTTGATAGTAGGCTAATATAGACACTTACATCATGTGTTGCCTTCATTATAACACTTATATAAGACTTTTAAAGTCATTTTGATAGTAGGCTAATATAGACACTTACATCATGTGTTGCCTTCATTATAACACTTATATAAGACTTTTAAAGTCATTTTGATAGTAGGCTAATATAGACACCTACATCATGTGTTGCCTTCATTATAACACTTATATAAGACTTTTAAAGTCATTTTGATAGTAGGCTAATATAACTAATATAGACACTTACATCATGTGTTGCCTTCATTATAACACTTATATAAGACTTTTAAAGTCATTTTGATAGTAGGCTAATATAACTAATATAGACACTTACATCATGTGTTGCCTTCATTATAACACTTATATAAGACTTTTATAGTCATTTTGATAGTAGGCTAATATAGACACCTACATCATGTGTTGCCTTCATTATAACACTTATATAAGACTTTTAAAGTCATTTTGATAGTAGGCTAATATAACTAATATAGACACTTACATCATGTGTTGCCTTCATTATAACACTTATATAAGACTTTTATAGTCATTTTGATAGTAGGCTAATATAGACACCTACATCATGTGTTGCCTTCATTATAACACTTACATAAGACTTTTAAAGTCATTTTGATAGTAGGCTAATATAACTAATATAGACACTTACATCATGTGTTGTCTTCATTATAACACTTATATAAGACTTTTAAAGTAATTTTGATAGTAGGTTAATATAAACACTTACATCATGTGTTGCCTTCATTATAACACTTATATAAGACTTTTAAAGTCATTTTGATAGTAGGCTAATATAACTAATATAGACACTTACATCATGTGTTGTCTTCATTATAACACTTATATAAGACTTTTAAAGTCATTTTGATAGTAGGCTAATATAACTAATATAGACACTTACATCATGTGTTGCCTTCATTATAACACTTATATAAGACTTTTAAAGTAATTTTGATAGTAGGTTAATATAAACACTTACATCATGTGTTGCCTTCATTATAACACTTATATAAGACTTTTAAAGTCATTTTGATAGTAGGCTAATATAACTAATATAGACACTTACATCATGTGTTGTCTTCATTATAACACTTATATAAGACTTTTAAAGTCATTTTGATAGTAGGCTAATATAACTAATATAGACACTTACATCATGTGTTGTCTTCATTATAACACTTATAAAGTCATTTTGATAGTAGGGTAATATAGACACTTACATCATGTGTTGCCTTCATTATAACACTTATAAAGTCATTTGGATAGTAGGCTAATATAGACACTTACATCATGTGTTGTCTTCATTATAACACTTATATAAGACTTTTAAAGTCATTTTGATAGTAGGCTAATACAACTAATATAGACACTAACTTCATGTGTTTCCTTCATTATAACACTTATAAAGACTTTTAAAGTCATTTTGATAGTAGGCTAATATAACTAATATAGACACTTACATCATGTGTTGTCTTCATTATAACACTTATATAAGACTTTTAAAGTCATTTTGATAGTAGGCTAATATAACTAATATAGACACTTACATCATGTGTTGCCTTCATTATAACACTTATATAAGACTTTTAAAGTAATTTTGATAGTAGGTTAATATAAACACTTACATCATGTGTTGCCTTCATTATAACACTTATATAAGACTTTTAAAGTCATTTTGATAGTAGGCTAATATAACTAATATAGACACTTACATCATGTGTTGTCTTCATTATAACACTTATATAAGACTTTTAAAGTCATTTTGATAGTAGGCTAATATAACTAATACAGACACTTACATCATGTGTTGTCTTCATTATAACACTTATAAAGTCATTTTGATAGTAGGGTAATATAGACACTTACATCATGTGTTGCCTTCATTATAACACTTATAAAGTCATTTGGATAGTAGGCTAATATAGACACTTACATCATGTGTTGTCTTCATTATAACACTTATATAAGACTTTTAAAGTCATTTTGATAGTAGGCTAATACAACTAATATAGACACTTGCATCATGTGTTGTCTTCATTATAACACTTATATAAGACTTTTAAAGTCATTTTCATAGTAGGCTAATATAACTAATATAGACACATCATGTGTTGTCTTCATTATAACACTTATAAAGTCATTTGGATAGTAGGCTAATATAGACACTTATATCATGTGTTGCCTTCATTATAACACTTATATAAGACTTTTAAAGTCATTTTGATAGTAGGCTAATATAACTAATATTGACACTTACATTATGTCTTGCCTTCATTATAACACTTATAAAGTCATTTTGATAGTAGGCTAATATAGCTAATATAGACACTTACATCATGTGTTGTCTTCATTATAACACTTATATAAGACTTTTGAAGTCATTTTGATAGTAGGCTAATAGAACTAATATAGACACATCATGTGTTGCCTTCATTATAACACTTTTTAAAGTCATTTTGATAGGCTAATATAGCTAATATAGACACATCATGTGTTGTCTTCATTATAATACTTATACAAGACTTTTAAAGACATTTTGATAGTAGGCTAATATAGACACATACATCATGTGTTGCCTTCATTATAACACTTATATAAGTCTTTTAAAGTAATTTGATAGTAGGCTAATGTAGCTAATATACACTTACATCATGTGTTGTCTTCATTATAACACTTATATAAGACTTTTAAAGTAATTTTGATAGTAGGTTAATATAAACACTTACATCATGTGTTGCCTTCATTATAACACTTATACAAGACTTTTATATATATATCAAAATGACTTTGAATGTCTTATATAAGTGTTATAATGAAGACAACACATGATGTAAGTGTCTATATTAGTTATATTAGCCTACTATCAAAATGACTTTAAAAGTCTTATATAAGTGTTATAATGAAGGCAATACATGACGTAGGTGTCTATATTAGTTATATTAGCCTACTATCAAAATGACTTTGAATGTCTTATATAAGTGTTATAATGAAGACAACACATGATGTAAGTGTCTATATTAGTTATATTAGCCTACTATCAAAATGACTTTAAAAGTCTTATATAAGTGTTATAATGAAGACAACACATAATGTAAGTGTCTATATTAGTTATATTAGCCTACTATCAAAATGACTTTAAAAGTCTTATATAAGTGTTATAATGAAGACAACACATAATGTAAGTGTCTATATTAGTTATATTAGCCTACTATCAAAATGACTTTAAAAGTCTTATATAAGTGTTATAATGAAGGCAACACATGATGTAGGTGTCTATATTAGCCTACTATCAAAATGACTTTATAAGTGTTATAATGAAGGCAACACATGATGTAAGTGTCTATATTAGTTATATTAGCCTACTATCAAAATGACTTTAAAAGTCTTATATAAGTGTTATAATGAAGGCAACACATGATGTAAGTGTCTATATTAGTTATATTAGCCTACTATCAAAATGACTTTAAAAGTCTTATATAAGTGTTATAATGAAGGCAACACATGATGTAAGTGTCTATATTAGCCTACTATCCAAATGACTTTATAAGTGTTATAATGAAGGCAACACATGATGTAAGTGTCTATATTAGTTATATTAGCCTACTATCAAAATGACTTTAAAAGTCTTATATAAATGTTATAATGAAGACAACACATGATGTAAGTGTCTATATTAGTTATATTAGCCTACTATCAAAATGACTTTAAAAGTCTTATATAAGTGTTATAATGAAGGCAACACATGATGTAAGTGTTTATATTAACCTACTATCAAAATTACTTTAAAAGTCTTATATAAGTGTTATAATGAAGGCAACACATGATGTAAGTGTCTATATTAGTTATATTAGCCTACTATCAAAATGACTTTAAAAGTCTTATATAAGTGTTATAATGAAGGCAACACATGATGTAAGTGTCTATATTAGTTATATTAGCCTACTATCAAAATGACTTTAAAAGTCTTATATAAGTGTTATAATGAAGGCAACACATGATGTAAGTGTTTATATTAACCTACTATCAAAATTACTTTAAAAGTCTTATATAAGTGTTATAATGAAGACAACACACAATGTAAGTGTCTATATTAGCCTACTATCAACATGACTTCAGAAGTCTTATATAAGTGTTACAATGAAGACAACACATGATGTAAGTGTATATTAGCTACATTAGCCTACTATCAAAATGACTTTAAAAGACTTATATAAGTGTTATAATGAAGGCAACACATGATGTATGTGTCTATATTAGCCTACTATCAAAATGTCTTTAAAAGTCTTGTATAAGTATTATAATGAAGACAACACATGATGTGTCTATATTAGCTATATTAGCCTACTATCAAAATGACTTTAAAAAGTGTTATAATGAAGGCAACACATGATGTAAGTGTCTATATTAGTTCTATTAGCCTACTATCAAAATGACTTTAAAAGTCTTATATAAGTGTTATAATGAAGACAACACATGATGTAAGTGTCTATATTAGCTATATTAGCCTACTATCAAAATGACTTTATAAGTGTTATAATGAAGGCAACACATAATGTAAGTGTCAATATTAGTTATATTAGCCTACTATCAAAATTACTTTAAAAGTCTTATATAAGTGTTATAATGAAGGCAACACATAATATAAGTGTCTATATTAGCCTACTATCCAAATGACTTTATAAGTGTTATAATGAAGACAACACATGATGTGTCTATATTAGTTCTATTAGCCTACTATCAAAATGACTTTAAAAGTCTTATATAAGTGTTATAATGAAGACAACACATGATGTAAGTGTCTATATTAGCTATATTAGCCTACTATCAAAATGACTTTATAAGTGTTATAATGAAGGCAACACATAATGTAAGTGTCAATATTAGTTATATTAGCCTACTATCAAAATTACTTTAAAAGTCTTATATAAGTGTTATAATGAAGGCAACACATAATATAAGTGTCTATATTAGCCTACTATCCAAATGACTTTATAAGTGTTATAATGAAGGCAACACATGATGTAAGTGTTTATATTAACCTACTATCAAAATTACTTTAAAAGTCTTATATAAGTGTTATAATGAAGACAACACATGATGTAAGTGTCTATATTAGTTATATTAGCCTACTATCAAAATGACTTTAAAAGTCTTATATAAGTGTTATAATGAAGGCAACACATGATGTAAGTGTCTATATTAGTTATATTAGCCTAATATCAAAATTACTTTAAAAGTCTTATATAAGTGTTATAATGAAGGCAACACATGATGTAAGTGTCTATATTAGTTATATTAGCCTACTATCAAAATGACTTTAAAAGTCTTATATAAGTGTTATAATGAAGGCAACACATGATGTAAGTGTTTATATTAACCTACTATCAAAATTACTTTAAAAGTCTTATATAAGTGTTATAATGAAGACAACACATGATGTAAGTGTCTATATTAGTTATATTAGCCTACTATCAAAATGAGCTTAAAAGTCTTGTATAAGTGTTATAATGAAGACAACACATGATGTAAGTGTCTATATTAGTTATATTAGCCTACTATCAAAATTACTTTAAAAGTCTTATATAAGTGTTATAATGAAAGCAACACATGATGTAGGTGTCTATATTAGCCTACTATCAAAATGATCTTAAAAGTCTTGTATAAGTGTTATAATGAAGACAACACATGATGTAAGTGTCTATATTAGTTATATTAGCCTACTATCAAAATGACTTTAAAAGTCTTATATAAGTGTTATAATGAAGGCAACACATGATGTAAGTGTCTATATTAGTTATATTAGCCTACTATCAAAATGACTTTGAAAGTATTGTATAAGTGTTATAATGAAGGCAACACATGATGTAGGTGTCTATATTAGTTATATTAGCCTACTATCAAAATTACTTTAAAAGTCTTATATAAGTGTTATAATGAAGGCAACACATGATGTAGGTGTCTATATTAGTTATATTAGCCTACTATCAAAATTACTTTAAAAGTCTTATATAAGTGTTATAATGAAGGCAACACATGACGTAGGTGTCTATATTAGTTATATTAGCCTACTATCAAAATGACTTTGAATGTCTTATATAAGTGTTATAATGAAGAGAACACATGATGTAAGTGTCTATATTAGCGTACTATCAAAATGAGCTTAAAAGTTTTGTATAAGTGTTATAATGAAGACAACGCATAGCTTGTATCGTTGCCATGCCAACGTGGTCATGAAGGCAGGCGTGTAACGTGCGCTGAGAGTCTCAGTAATGGCTGACGCGGGGCCTCATGAAAACAAGTCTTATCGCGGGGAAATGCGAGGATGAGGAAATGACAAACGTGGCCATCAGATAGCGCGCCTCCTTAATTCTCTCATCCCCTGTTAAATAATATCATTATCATTGGCTAATGACGATGCTGCCGCGGCGCTTACGGCCTAAGCCGATTAGGACGGAGACAGAGCGAGGCCAGGAAGCCCGGCGAGGCCATTTGCTGCTTCACACGCACGACAAATGACTGTGTCCTTCTCCATTCACGCTTTTTTTCTTTCCTGCCCGTGATCAAGTGTTTGATTTCCTCCTCCTCCTGCTGCTGCTGCTGCCGCCTTTGTGCCGCCGTAACGGTAGATGCAAAGGCCGTTATCGGCCCGTAACATCTGTTGGCGTGTCAGGTGATGAGATGGAGCGCTGGCGGCCCCGGACGCCTCCTTTAATGCGGCGAGGGGAGTGTGCAAACAAACAGCGGCTGATAGGGTCTATGCTTGTCACAATCGCTCAGGACCGCCATCTATCTCACCCTCCGCCCCCTTGCCGCCTCTCCCGTTTGATTCCAAAACAGGAGCTCCTTATGTTTCTATCGTTTAGCATCTGCTAGCGCGCTGCTAAGGAAGAGGAAGTAAGGATTCGCTTTTCAATCCAGCGTCACTGCGCGCCATCATCAGCGGCGTCTCATCAATACCTTCGGATAAACTTTTGGGTTCCCTCACATTTTGTTCTTTGCAGGAAGTAAACATTCGTTTGGTCCGTCCGTCCGTCCGTTTTCCACCGCTTGTCCCATTTTTAGTAGAAAACTGGAAAGATTTGAACGAGGCTAATTTCCTTTAAAGAGGACCTACAGAATAGAATAGAGTTTTATTGTCATTATTACAGTGAAGTTCAAAAAACAACGAAATTGGAGCAGAGCCCCTAAGGTGCATACACAATAATATAGTAATATAAATAGTAAAGAATATAAAAGAGAATATATATATATATATATATATATATATATATATATATATATATATATATATATATATATATATATATATATATATATATACACACACATGCACATATATACATATACACATATATATATACATCTATACATACACATACATACATATATACAGTGTATATATACATATACACATACATACATACATATACATATATATACACATATACATACATAGATATGTACACGTATATATACATACATACACATATATATACACATACACACACATACATAAACATATATATATATATACATATACACATTTGCATATATACATACATATATACATCTATACATACACATACATACATATATACAGTGTATACATACATATACACATAGATACACACATACATATATATGTACAGTATATATATATACACATATAAGTACATACATATGTACACGTATATATACATACATATACATACACATATATATACACATTCACACACATACATATATATATATACACATATGCATATATACATACATATATATACACATATACATACACATACATACATATGCAGAGGACAAATTTCACCACATCTAGTGTGTGTGTGACAATCATTCGTACTTTAATCTTAATCTTAATATATACACATACATACATCTATACATACACATACATACATATATACAGTGTATACATACATATACACATAGATACACACATACATATATACGTACAGTATATATATACACATATACATACATATGTACACGTATATATACATACACATATATATACACATTCACACATATACATATATATACACATATGCATGTATACATACATATATATATATACATACATACATATATACACATACATACACACATATACATACATATAATATTTAAATACATATATATATATATACACATACTGTTTACATACATACATATGTACACGTATATACAGTATACATACATACACATACATATATATATATACATACATACATCCATCCATTTCCTACCGCTTGTCACACACATACATATACATATATATACATATATACATATAAATACACATTCATATATATATATATATACACACATATACATATATATACAGTACACATATACATACACACATACATATACATATACATATACATATATATATATATATATATATATATATATATATATATATATATATATATATATATATATATATATATATATATATATATATATATATATATATTGTGCAAAACCAACTTTTCTTACCTATTGGTACTTGTTTTTGTTTATTTAGGATATACAAAGGTCAAACAATGCAGGCATGGTGGAGATATTTATAAAATAATTTTGCCTTCCTCCATAATCGACCTGCTCAGTGGCCCAGTGGTTAGAGTGTCCGCCCTGAGATGGGTAGGTCGTGAGTTCAAACCCCGGCCGAGTCATACCAAAGACTACAAAAATGGGAGCCATTACCTCCCTGCCTGGCACTCAGCATCAAGGGTTGGAATTGGGGGTTAAATCACCCAAAAATTATTCCCGGGCGTGGCACCGCTGCTGCTCACTGCTCCCCTCACCTTCCAGGGGGTGAACAAGGGGATGAGTCAAATGCAGAGGACACATTTCACCGCACCTAGTGTGTGTGTGTGTGTGTGTGTGTGTGACAATCATGGGTACTTTAACTTTAACTTTAAAAACAATGGAGGCATGGTGGAGATATTTATAAAATAATCTTGCCTTCCTCCATAATTCCTCCAAACGAGTCGTGTGGATTTTGCCAAGTTTGTGACGTTTTTTTCCTTCCATGATGTCAGCAAATATTTCCATGTATGGTAGAGATTTACCCGAAGAGCTTAGTTTAGCCCAGGGGTCTGCAACCTGCGGCTCTAGAGCCACTTGCGGCTCTTTAGCGCCGCCCTGGTGGCTCTCTGGAGCTTTTTCAAAAATGTATGAAAATAAAAAAAGATGGGGGAAAAATATATTTTTGTTTTAATATGGTTTCTGTATGAGGACAAACATGACACAAACCTCCCTAATTGTTAGAAATCCCACTGTTTATATTAAACATGTTTCACTGATGAGAGTATTTGGCGCGCACCATTTTTCCTGATTTCGGAAGTCCTTGAACGCACCGTAGTTTGTTTATATTAAACATGATTATCCGATGAGAGTATTTGGCGCGCACCATTTTTCCTGATTTCGGAAGTCCTTGAACGCACCGTAGTTTGTTTATATTAAACATGATTATCCGATGAGAGTATTTGGTGAGCGCCGTTTTGTCCTACTAATTTTGGCGGTCCTTGAACTGACCATAGTTTGTTTACATTTATAACTTTCTTCAACGATGCTATAGAAAGACATATTTTATGCCACTCATTATTTGTCTCATTTTGTCCACCAAACTTTTTATGCTGTGCGCGAATGCACAAAGGTGTACTTTGTTGATGTTATTGACTTGTTTGGAGTGCTAATCAGGCATATTTGGCAAGCTAATCGATGCTAACTTGCTATTTAGGCTAGCTGCATGTACATATTGCATCATTATGCCTCATTTGTAGGTATATTTGAGCTCATATTATTTCCTTAACTTAACTTAAACGATCATTTTGATAGTAGGCTAATATAGCTAATAAAGACACTTATATCATGTGTTGACTTCATTATATCACTTATAGAAGGCTTTAATTTTTTGGCGGCTCCAGACAGATTTGTTTTTTGTATTTTTGGTCCATTATGGCTCTTCCAACATTTTGGGTTGCCGACCCCTGGTTTAGCCCATTGTAGTCCGTGCTATAGTCAATAATGTCTCCTCTTGTTGTGGGGCAGACTGGCTCGTACATGCAGATGCATCCTCCGCTGTTGCCATTTCTAACACAAAAGTAATACAACTTTGATAATCCATGGCTTACAGTTTACAGTGCACCGTATTTCCAGAGATTTTCAATCAAGGTTTTCTTAAAACTGTAAGGCATAATCCATCCCATCCATCCATTTTCTACCGCTTGTCCCTTTTGGAGTCGCGGGGGGGTGTCAAAAGAAGGCTTGAAATATCTCATGCTGCATGTTATGAGCCCTGTGTCATTATACTAGTTTCACCTTGTAGATCTAAACAAAGCTTTGCACCGTCTATTTTCTAGGTAGATGACAAAGATTCCTAAAAGTTTACAAAATGTTACATTCTTGTTCAATTTCCACATGTTTTATTTTGTTAAATTCTACAGAATTTATTTTTTACACTTCTATGCTATGTGCCCCTTAAGAGCTCACTGTTGTCTTTGTAAGGTCATGTTAGCTCTAAACCAAACAACATTGATGCCAATCCATCTTTTTCTCATCTTTTTTTCCAAATAAGAACCATTAAGAGAAACGAATTGTTAAGCAGAATCGAAATTGTCATCTTACCCATTCCCATCCCTATTCATAAAGGTAATAAAGTCAGGGGAAATTGAAAGTGCGTCGAATGAAATGTCCCTAAATTTCATGTTGTGGAATACAACCGAACATGCTCGTGTCTGCAGTGATCACTTTGTAAAATGTTTGTTGGAACATTTGATTTGTTTGAGAAACTCTCTGTGATGCAATCCAGTTTATTCTCTACTATATTAGAGCTGAACGTAAGAAAAGGACAAGAGATGGCATTAGTTTGTTTTTAAATATAACTACAACCACCTGATTGTGCAAATAAACTAACGTCATACTAAGTCCTAGTAATAAATATCGTGACTGTTGGTCTAGTTCACCGTATTGTTATTGTCCTGTTTTCATAACAGAAACTAAAAGCTTAGTTGTTGGGCTTCAATCGACACGGATGACCACATTTTACAACCGGAATTATGCCGTACATTAGGCGCACTGTCGAGTTTTGAGAAAATGTCTGAAAAATACGGTAATCGCATGTAGCTGCAATGTACAAACCCCGTTTCCATATGAGTTGGGAAATGGTGTTAGATGTAAATATAAACGGAATACAATGATTTGCAAATCATTTTCAACCCATATTCAGTTGAATGCACTACAAAGACAACATATTTGATGTTCAAACTCATAAACTTTATTTTTTTTTGCAAATAGTGCCAAAGTAGTTGGGAAAGGGCATGTTCACCACTGTGTTGCATGGCCTTTCCTTTTAACAACACTCAGTAAAGGTTTGGGAATTGAGGAGACACATTTTTGAAGCTTCTCAGGTGGAATTCTTTCCCATTCTTGCTTGATGTACAGCTTAAGTTGTTCAACAGTCCGGGGGTCTCCCTTGTGGTATTTTAGGCTTCATAATGCGCCACACATTTTCAATGGGAGACAGGTCTGGACTACAGGCAGGCCAGTCTAGTACCCGCACTCTTTTACTATGAAGCCACGTTGATGTAACACGTGGCTTGGCATTGTCTTGCTGAAATAAGCAGGGGCGTCCATGGTAACGTTGCTCCAAAACCTGTATGTACCTTTCAGCATTAATGGCGCCTTCACAGATGTGTAAGTTACCCATGTCTTGGGCACTAATACACCCCCATACCATCACACATGCTGGCTTTTCCACTTTGCGCCTATAACAATCCGGATGGTTCTTTTCCTCTTTGGTCCGGAGGACACGACGTCAACAGTTTCCAAAAACAATTTTGAAATGTGGACTCGTCAGACCACAGAACACTTTTCCACTTTGTATCAGTCCATCTTAGATGAGCTCGGGCCCAGCGAAGCCGACGGCGTTTCTGGGTGTTGTTGATAAACGGTTTTCGCCTTGCATAGGAGAGTTTTAACTTGCACTTACAGATGTAGCGACCAACTGTAGTTACTGACAGTGGTTTTCTGAAGTGTTCCTGAGCCCACGTGGTGATATCCTTTACACACTGATGTCGCTTTTTGATGCAGTACAGCCTGAGGGATGGAAGGTCACGGGCTTAGCTGCTTACGTGCAGTGATTTCTCCAGATTCTCTGAACCCTTTGATGATATTACGGAGCGTAGATGGTGAAATCCCTAAATTCTTTGCAATAGCTGCTTGAGAAAGGTTTTTCTTAAACTGTTCAACAATTTGCTCAGGCATTTGTTGACAAAGCGGTGACCCTCGCCCCATCCTTGTTTGTGAATGACTGAGCATTTCATGGAATCTACTTTTATACCCAATCATGGCACCCACCTGTTCCCAATTTGCCTGTTCACCTGTGGGATGTTCCAAATAAGTGTTTGATGAGCATTCCTCAACTTTATCAGTATTTATTGCCACCTTTCCCAACTTCTTTGTCACGTGTTGCTGGCGTCAAATTCTAAAGTTAATGATTATTTGCAACAACAAAAAAAAAGTTTATCAGTTTGAACATCAAATATGTTGTCTTTGTAGCATATTCAACTGAATATGGGTTGAAAATGATTTGCAAATCATTGTATTCCGTTTATATTTACATCTAACACAATTTCCCAACTCATATGGAAACGGGGTTTGTATATCGTGATACAGATTTTAGGCCATATTCTGAAAAAAAGCAATGTTCTTCCTTCAGTTACAATATTCAGTGACTTCAACAGAACCTCAACAAGACTTCAAAAGGACTGTACAACTTTTGTAATTCCAGCTAAATCTGATTCATTTTTTTGGGGGTTCTGTTGGATGTCTGCAAAACGTTCCATTTAATACCAACAAACCTTTTCCACCAGGACCTCCTTTTATGTTCTGCGGTGCCATCCGAGACCCGGACACACTTCCGGATCCTCTTCGGTGGACTACGTCAGCCATAGTTGGAGTGGGACTCGGTCTTCCTCTGCAACAACGAGGATGTCATTGTCAGACGGCCGGTGGCAGCGAGATCAATAGCTGGTAATTCGCGGGCCTGGGGCGAGTCCAGCTAGGATGTCGTCTAATGGACCGGGCCAGATCTAATCACGGCCGTAATTGAAGTTTACTTTGCAGCTTTCAATCCAGGAGAATATTTAGAGGCAGAGGCGGCATGAAACTCAATCTACTGTCCAAAGCTCCATGCGATCCGGAGCCGCGTTCAATAATTCATCGTGTCGCTTTGACCCCGCGCCGTCATGTGACGCAGACCGGACCCGGTCTTGGCTTGAGGAGGTCTTACAGGAGCTTTGGGACTGTCGGCTCTAAGTGCTCCACCTTCTAGTTTCATTGCCCTCCACTTATTGTCATCGTTCTTTCAATACACTCAAAGTTGCACACAACACGGTCATCGGGGTCCATAAAATACCGATCGGGTTATTCCCGAGATCGCGTTGTAAGGAAATCCTTGTTTTTCACACTGCTGTTGGTTGGGCTGTGCTCCTTTGTCGTCGTCAAGCTAAGTGCTATCTTTCTATAGTGCGTGTTTCTGAATACTAAACCCAAACCCAAAACTGAGAAACTTAATTGTTTTTGGCAAAATAATCATGAACTTGGAATTTAATGGCAGCAACACATTGCAAAAAAGGCATTTTTACCAGTGTGTTACATGGCCTTTCCTTTTAACAACACTCAGTAGCCGCTGCTGCCCACTGCTCCCCAAGGGGATGGGACAAATGCAGAGGACAAATTTCACCACATCTAGTGTGTGTGTGACAATCATTGGTACTTTAATCTTTAATCTTTAATCTTAAAGGTTTGGGAACTGAGGAGACACATTTTTGAAGTGGAATTCTTTCCCATTCTTGCTTGATGTACAGCTTAAGTTGTTCAACAGTCTCCCTTCTCATATTTTAGCCTTCACACATTTTCAATGTCTGGACTACAGGCAGGCCAGTCTAGTACCCGCACTCTTTTACTACGAAACCACGTTGATGTAACACGTGGCTAGGCATTGTCTTGCTGAAATAAGCAGGGGCGTCCATGATAACGTTGCTTGGATGGCAACATATGTTGCTCCAAAACCTGTATGTACCTTTCAGCATTAATGGTGCCTTCACAGATGTGTAAGTTACCCATGTCTTGGGCACTAATACACCCCCATACCATCACACATGCTGCCTTTTACACTTTGCGCCTAGAACAATCCGGATGGTTTTTTTCCTCTATTCTCCGGAGGACACGACGTCCACAGCTTCCAAAAACGATTTAAAATGTGGACTTTGCATCAGTCCATCTTAGATGAGCTTGGGCCCAGCGAAGCCAGCGCCGTTTCTGGGTGTTGTTGATAAATGGCTTTTGGCTTTGCATAGTAGAGTTTCAACTTGCACTTACAGATGTAGCTACCAACTGTAGTTACTGATAGAGATTTTCTGAAGTGTTCCTGAGCCCATGTGGTGATATCCTTTACACACTGATGTCGCTTTTTGACGCAGTACCGCCTGAGGGATCCAATGTCACGGCCATTCAATGTTGGTGCAGTGATTTCTCCAGATTCTCTGAACCTTTTGATGATATTACGGAGCGTAGATGGTGAAATCCCCAAATTCCTTGCAATAGCTGGTTGAGAAATGTTGTTCTTAAACAGTTTGCTCAGGCGTTTGTTGACAAAGTGGTGACCCTCGCCCGTCCTTGTTTGTGAACGACTGAGCATTTCATGGAAGCTGCTTTTATACCCAATCATGGCACCCACCTGTTCCCAATTAGCCCGTTCACCTGTGGGATGTTCCAAATAAGTGCTTGATGAGCATTCCTCAACTTTCTCACTCTTTTTTGCCACTCGTGCCAGCTTTTTTTAAACATGTTGCAGGCATCAAATTCCAAATGAGCTAATATTTGCAAAAAATAACAAAGTTTATCAGTTGGAACGTTAAGTATCTTGTCTTTGCAGTCTATTCAATTTAATATAAGTTGAAAAGGATTTGCAAATCATTGTATCCTCTTTTTATTGACCATTTACACAACGTGACAACTTCACTGCTTTTGGTCTTTGTATAATTTAAGTCTGTAAAACCCCAAACCACACACTTTATGAACTTTTCCCAGACAGGCATTAACATTTTCTCACATTTCTCTCGTTTCAACACTCTCAAAGTTTAAAAAAAAAAACATAAGTACAGTACACTACTGTATTAAAGGCCTACTGAAAGCCACTACTAGCGACCACGCAGTCTGATAGTTTATATATCAATGATGAAATCTTAACATTGCAACACATACCAATACGGCCGGGTTAACTTATAAAGTGCAATTTTAAATTTCCCGCTAAACTTCCGGTTGAAAACGTCTATGTATGATGACGTATGCGCGTGACGTCAATGGTTGAAGCGGAAGTATTGGGACACATTGAATCCAATACAAAAAGCTCTGTTTTCATCGCCAAATTCCACAGTATTCTGGACATCTGTGTTGGTGAATCTTTTGCAATTTGTTTAATGAACAATGGAGACTGCAAAGAAGAAAGCTGTAGGTGGGATCGGTGTATTAGCGGCTGGCTGCAGCAGCACAACCAGGAGGACTTTGACTTGGATAGCAGACGCGCTATCCGACGCTAGCCGCCGACCGCATCAATGATCGGGTGAAGTCCTTCGTTGCTCCGTCGATCGCTGGAACGCAGGTGAGCGCGGGTGTTGATGAGCAGATGAGGGCTGGCGTAGGTGGATAGCTAATGTTTTTAGCATAGCTTTGTCGAGGTCCCGTAGCTAAGTTAGCTTCAATGGCGTCGTTAGCTTCAATGGCGTCGTTAGCAACAGCATTGCTAGGCTTCGCCAGGCTGGAAAGCATTAACCGTGTAGTTACAGGTCCAGTGTTTAATAGTATTGTTGATCTTCTGTCTATCTTTCCAGTCAGGGGTTTATTTCTTTGGTTTCTATCTGCATTTAAGCACGATGCTATCACGTTAGCTCCGTAGCTAAAGTGCTTCGCCGATGTATTGTCGTGGAGATAAAAGTCACTGTGAATGTCCATTTATTGTTCTCGACTCTCATTTTCAAGAGGATATAGTATCCGAGGTGGTTTAAAATACAAATCCGTGATCCACAATAGAAAAAGGAGAAAGTGTGGAATCCAATGAGCCAGCTTGTACCTAAGTTACGGTCAGAGCGAAAAAAGATACGTCCTGCACTGCACTCTAGTCTTTCACTCTGACGTTCCTCATCCACGAATCTTTCATCCTCGCTCAAATTAATGGGGTAATCGTCGCTTTCTCGGTCCGAATCGCTGAGCTCTTGTACCTAAGTTACGGTCAGAGCGAAAAAAGATACGTCCTGCACTGCACTCTAGTCCTTCACTCTCACATTCCTCATCCACAAATCTTTCATCCTGGCTCAAATTAATGGGGTAATCGTCACTTTCTCGGTCCGAATCGCTGAGCCCTTGTACCTAAGTTACGGTCAGAGCGAAAAAATATACGTCCTGCACTGCACTCTAGTCCTTCACTCTCACGTACCTCATCCACGAATCTTTCATCCTGGCTCAAATTAATGGGGTAATCGTCGCTTTCTCGGTCCGAATCGCTGAGCCCTTGTACCTAAGTTACGGTCAGAGCGAAAAAAGATACGTCCTGCACTGCACTGTAGTCCTTCACTCTCACGTTCCTCATCCACGAATCTTTCATCCTGGCTCAAATTAATGGGGTAATCGTCGCTTTCTCGGCCCGAATCGCTGAGCCCTTGTACCTAAGTTACGGTCAGAGCGAAAAAATATACGTCCTGCACTGCACTCTAGTCCTTCACTCTCACGTTCCTCATCCACAAATCTTTCATCCTGGCTCAAATTAATGGGGTAATCGTCGCTTTCTCGGTCCGAATCGCTGAGCCCTTGTACCTAAGTTACGGTCAGAGCGAAAAAAGATACGTCCTGCACTGCACTCTAGTCCTTCACTCTCACGTTCCTCATCAACGAATCTTTCATCCTCGCTCAAATTAATGGGGTAATCGTCGCTTTCTCGGTCCGAATCGCTGAGCCCTTGTACCTAAGTTACGGTCAGAGCGAAAAAAGATACGTCCTGCACTGCACTCTAGTCCTTCACTCTCACGTTCCTCATCCACGAATCTTTCATCCTGGCTCAAAATTAATGGGGTAATCGTCGCTTTCTCGGTCCGAATCGCTGAGCCCTTGTACCTAAGTTACGGTCAGAGCGAAAAAAGATACGTCCTGCACTGCACTCTAGTCCTTCACTCTCACGTTCCTCATCCACGAATCTTTCATCCTGGCTCAAATTAATGGGGTAATCGTCGCTTTCTCGGTCCGAATCGCTGAGCCCTTGTACCTAAGTTACGGTCAGAGCGAAAAAAGATACGTCCTGCACTGCACTCTAGTCCTTCACTCTCACGTTCCTCATCCACGAATCTTTCATCCTGGCTCAAATTAATGGGGTAATCGTCGCTTTCTCGGTCCGAATTGCTCTCGCTGCTGGTGTAAACAATGGGGAAATGTGAGGAGCCTTTCAACCTGCGACGTCACGCTACTTCCGGTACAGGCAAGGCTTTTTTTTAATCAGCGACCAAAAGTTGCGAACTTTATCGTCAATGTTCTCTACTAAATCCTTTCAGCAAAAATATGGCAATATCGCGAAATGATCAAGTATGACACATAGAATGGATCTGCTATCCCCGTTTAAATAAGAAGATTTCATTTCAGTAGGCCTTTAAAGAATGAAACCAAAGATCAAAACCTGTTTTTTTAGGGCTCTAGGATTGGTTGACCTATAAATAAGCCCGAAGCATTTCCACACAAGGTCTTTTTGGGCCTTAAATCTTGCCCTGTTGGCTTGGTCCTGCATTATCGAGGTGCGAGAGGGCATTCCTTTCAAAATAAGTCTGTCTCATCCATATTAAAACCTTGTTCAGGATTATAATCCCCCACCACAGTATACATTCTGTAGTGTACAGGACTTTCTTGCCACTTGGGCCAGCTTTTTTGAAACATGTAGCAGGCATCAAATTCCAAATGAGCTAATATTTGCAAAAAATAACAAAGTTTCTCAGTGTGAACATGAAATATCTTGTCTTTGCAGTCTATTCAATTGAATATAAGTTAAAAAGGATTTGTTGTATTCTCTTTTTATTGACCATTTACACAACGTGACAACTTCACTGCTTTTGGCTTTTTTAAATAGTTGACACTATTAAAGCATTACAATTGTTTTATGGATTTAAAATGAATTTTAATGATAAAACATTAAAAAAAATGTAATGAGCTAGTTTGGATGACACGTTCAACCATTTGTGGGAATTATCCTTGGCGGGTCACGTGACTACCACTCCTGAATGTTTACCCCGCGTCGTCTTCTCCCGGGTTAAACAACATTTGAAGTGTGCCAGCGGTCCGAAACAAGCGCGTTTTTCTTGAACGCCTCGCTCTGGCGGGCGCTCCGTGATTGATGGGCGCGAGCGTCGGGGGGGGGGGCAGCGGGAAGATGGAGCGGGGGTCCCGATAGCGGGGGCCTCCAGATAGTCTCTGATTCAGGGGGTGTCAGATGGTGATAACCAGCAGAGGAGGGAGGAGGACCGGCCAGCAGAAAAAAACAAAAAAACGAGCGATGTCACGTCGACTTATTTCACCGCGCTGACAAATGGAGGCGCCGTTCTCCCAACTTTGCCTCCTCGCTATGTGTGTGTGTGTGTGTGTGCGTGTGTGTGTGTGTGTGTGTGTGTGTGTGTGTGTGTGTGTGTGTGTGTGTGTGTGTGTGTGTGTGTGTGTGTGTGTGTGTGTGTGTGTGTGTGTGTGTGTGTGTGTGTGTGTGTGTGTGTGTACGTCGATAAGTATGAAATAGAGCTGTGTGTTTTATGTGGATGCTGCGTTGTCATGGTAACGCATGAAAAGAAATGGAGAGCATCTTTGGTATCAATAGCATCACCCCCCCCCCCCCACACACACCCTCCGGCCCCCCTTTTCTGTCGCCATCCGTCCACTTTCCCATTTTTTCCCCCTCCCGACGCCGCGACCTTATCTTTCCATTTTATCTCCTCTCTGAGTTTCGGCGCCATTTCACCTCTTCTTCGCCTGTCGCTCATCATGGCGTCACGGCTCGCCGAGGGAGCCCTCGGCGGCGGCGGCGGAGGAGGAGGAGGAGGAGGCCCGGCCGGGAGGAGGGGGGAGGTCACGGATGACACGTGCACACGCCCACGCGCACGCAGGCCCGATGGTTGGCGAGTGGTTTCGTTTTCGACGGTGACAAACATCTTTTATCTCCCCCCGGGCGACATTCCGCAAATGGCAGCCACGGCTGAGCGGCACGCGACGCCTGACAGGAAGTAGGCTGCAGTCGCCCCCGTGACCTCCAACTTGACGAGTGTCGGAATATTAGAAACCTTTTTGGTATGACCTAGGGTTGTACGGTATACCGGTACTAGTATAGTATCGTGGTACTAATGAATCAAAAACGGTACTATACTCTGTTTGAAAAGTACCGGTGCGCCATATCGTCACGTGGTGACATTGCTGGTTTTACGAGCAGAGGAGCATGATCGGCAGCGCACACACACAGAGTACTTACAAGCAGACACAGTGTGTAGACAGAAAAGGGAGAATGGACGCATTTTGGTGTAAAAAGTCAAGATAAAGGTGAAGTTATAACACTGAAACGCCGTCAATCACTAATCCTGGCCTCCACGATGACAAATAAAGTACGTTTCTTACAAGTATCTTTATCACTGGAGGACGAGGAATAGCTAAACATGCTTCACTACACACCGTAGGAGGATACAATAGCTCACCGGCGTCACAATGTAAACAAACGCCATGGGTGGATCTACACCTGACATCCACTGTAATGATACCAAGTGCAGGAGCGTATCTAGTCGATGCCACTAAGATTACATTGATGTTTTTTACCGTCGCAAAGTCTTTTTTCCTTTTCTCAAAATTCATATTATGTTTATAAAGTCGGTAAATACGTCCCTGGACACATGAGGACTTTGAATATGACTAATGTATGATCCTGTAACTACTTGGTATCGGATCCATACCTAAATGTGTGGTATCATCCAAAACTAATGTGAAGTATCAAAGAAGAGAAGAATAAGTGATTATTACATTTTAACAGAAGTGTAGATAGAACATGTTAAAACAGAAAACAGAGCGACACCTACCCTTTACATCAGTATTTCTTCATCAGTATTGGTTTATTAGATATTATATTTTATTGTATGATCCTGTAACTACTTGGTATCGGATTGATACCTAAATGTGTGGTATCATCCACAACTAATGTAAAGTATCAAAGAAGAGAAGAATAAGTGATTATTACATTTGAACAGAAGTGTAGATAGAACATGTTGAAACAGAAAATAAGCAGATATTAACAGTAAATGAACAAGTGGATTAATAATTCAATGTTTACAGTTTGTCCCTCATAATGTGTACAAAATAATAGGTGTATAAATGACACAATATGTTACTGCATAGACTAATTAGGAGTCTTTGTTTGTTTACTTACTACTAAAAGACAAGTTGTCTAGTATGTTCACTATTTTATTTAAGGACTAAATGACAATAATAAACATATGTTTCATGTACCCTAACATTTTTTTGTTCAAATAAAGACAATAGTGGCATTTTTATGTGGTCCCCTTTATTTAGAAAAGTACAAAAAGTATCGAAATACATTTTGGTATCGAGACAAAATACAAATATTAAAGGACTATCTTAACTTTGTGTTGCAGTGGACCTGGCTGGACCAGTGTGCGCGACAGTGACAATGTCGTATATGTGCTTTGCTGGAGGTTTTTTTCCTGGTCTCAAACTGAGACCCCCCTACTCCCCAAATAGAACTTTAGTATGGGACTTGCTTTTTTTTGTCCCCCGTGTTTACCGTTCTTCATAACCTTTTTCACAGGGCGCCGATCAGTTTTTCCATTCTGTCTACCCCTGTGATTCTCCAACTCTGGTTCACAGTCCAGTGGTGCGCCAAAGAACCACTTGATTCCAGTACAGTGTTTTATTTTCTTGTATTCACACTAGTGTTGTGATTCGGTACTGCTCCCAAAATGTATTGCGATACTGATATGATCCGTTGCCCGGATCATTGTCTAAGTTTTTCGAGTCACTTGTGTATTCTGTTAGTTTTGGACTCCTTAAGTTCCTGTTTATGCACCTCTGAGTTTGTTACCATGGCTACTTATTAGTTTCCCCTGCCTCTTGTGTTCGGGACGCGCACCTGTTTGTAATCTGAAGACATTACTTAAGCCTGCCTTTGCCAGTCAGTCGGTCTGGCTTCTTTGTTTGCGTCACGCTACTGTTACGGAAGTTTTTCTTGTCTCCTAGCCCCTGCTAGTGATCTCTAGTCTGTGCTAAGTAGTAGCCTTAGCTTCAGGTGCGATCGGCACCTTGTTCCGTCGGTTTGTTTTCTGTTTTGTACCTCTTTGAGTGTTAATTTACTATTAAATCATGTTCCTACCTGCAAGTCCTGTCCGGAGTCGTCCGTTTGCATCCTGGGAGAACAAACCCCGCATCACCATGCGACCCGGTCGTAACAGATACTTTTCGATACCTTTCGATACTTTTCTAAATAAAGGGGACCACAAAAAATGTCATTATTGGCTTTATTTTAACAAAAAATGTTAGGGTACACGAAACATATGTTTATTATTGTAATTTAGTCCTTAAATAAAATAGTGAACATACTAGACAACTTGTCTTTTAGTAGTAAGTAAACAAACAAAGACTCCTAATTAGTCTATGCAGTAACATATTGTGTCATTTATACACCTATTATTTTGTCTACATTATAAAGGACAAACTGTAAAAAAAAATTATTATTAATCTACTTGTTCATTTACTGTTAACATCTGCTTATTTTCCGATTCAACATGTTCTATCTACACTTCTGTTAAAATGTAATAATCACTTATTCTTCTCTTCTTTGATACTTTACATTAGTTTTGGATGATACCACACATTTAGGTATGGATCCGATACCAAGTAGTTACAGGATCATACATTGGTCATATTCAAAGTCCTCATGTGTCCAGGGACGTATTTACTGACTTTATAAACATAATATACGTTTAAAAAAAACGAAAAAATCATAGTAGTATCGACTACATACGCGGTATCTTTACAGTGGATGTCAGGTGTAGATCCACCCATGGCGTTTGTTTACATTGTGACGCCAGGTGAGCTATTATATCCTCCTACGGTGTGTAGTGAAGCATGTTTAGCTATTCCTCGTCCTCCAGTGATAATGATACTTGTAAGAAACGTAGTTTATTTGTCGCCATAGAGGCAAGGATTAGTGATTTAGAAGTAGCTGAAACACTGCAGACTGTGGATGGACGTTACGCACTGTGTCTGCTTGTAAGAACTCGGTGTGTGTGCGCTGCCGAACATGCTCCTCTGCTCATAAAACCGCGCCGTCATGCCTGGGAATTTGTACTTTTTCACACAGAGTATAGTACCGTTTTTGATTCATCAGTACCGTGATACTGTACTAGTACCGGTATACCGTACAACCCTAATTTACACACTGTTCAAATTGTGTCAAATAGTGCCCAAAAATATTAATTATTTTATGACTACTTAGGCCTACTATGCTACTGTATTTTAATGGTGGTACTTGTTGGACAAAAAAGTTAGAGAAGCACCGGTCCGCCCTGTAACTGCATGTCTGATCTTTGTACTGAAAATCCCGTTGTTCTTTTTAAGTGCAACGGCGATAACGTTCCGTACCGTACCGCGCCAAGGGGGCGTGGCCCAGCCACTGAGGAATCGATCAGCAGGACCGAGTCGTGGCCCCGGCATGTGTCATCCTGCCCTAATGAATGTAATGAATGTGATTAGCTGCTATCACGGGGATCACAGGAGCCCACAGGCCTTATCTCGCCATGCTTCCTGGGACTGATAAACGGACAGGACTGGGGGCGGGGGGGCGGGGCTTGAGGTTGACGGGACCAAAGATGCTCAGTCAGGACAATCACGTTAACCAATTTAGCAAAAGACGAATCAAAAATAGTTCGATTAACTAATGGGGTGCTTATTTTAACTAGCATCAAATTAGTACATGTGTGCTTTATATGCCGTATATTTTAATATTATACATTATATATATATATATAAATGAGGAAATCCTGCATCTTTTACCGCATCATTCTGTGCATTGCACACAAATAATCTGTCAGGTCATCATGCTTAACAACAAACAAGGCAGCAAAACGAACATCCCATCGTTGTGTTGCTGGTGCATTGAGCAATGCAACACTGACCTCATGTGGACTTATTTCGGTACTGCACCTGCAGTCATTATTTTCTATACCTGGTATGTTTACACGCACTAAAAGCAGTGTTTTTCAACCTTTTTTGAGCCAAGGCACACATTTTTTGCATTGGAAAAATCCAGAGGCACACCACCAGCAGAAAGCATTAAAAAACTAAACTCAGTTGACAGTAAAAAGTCGTTGTGGCAATTGTTGGATATGACTTTAAAGCATAACCAAGAATGCATCACTATAGCTCTTGTCTCAAAGTAGGTGTACTGTCACCACCTGTCACATCACACCCTGAGTCTTTGCTCCGCAGTAAGTCTTTGCTGTCGTCCAGCATTCTGTTTTTGTTGACTTTGTAGCCAGTTCAGTTTTAGTTTCGTTCTGCATAGCCTTCCCTAAGCTTCAATGCCTTTTCTTAGGGGCACTCACCTTTTGTTTATTTTTGGTTTAAGCATTAGTTACCTTTTTACCTGCACGCTGCCTCCCGCTGTTTCCGTCATCTACAAAGCAATTAGCTACCTGCTGCCACCTACTGATATGGAAGAGTATTACACGGTTACTCTGCCGAGCTCTAGACAGCACCGACACTCAACAACAACACATCATTTGCAGACTATAATTACTGGTTTGCAAAAAATATTTTTAACCCAAATAGGTGAAATTAGATCATCTCCCACGGCACACCTGACGGTATCTCACGTCACACTAGCCGGTTAAAAAGCTGGTTTCAGCCAAAATCCATGCGATAATTAGTTTTTTAGTGACTAAAAAACTAATTATCGCTTGGAACCAGCTTTTTAAGAACACATATAAAAACCGTAGTTATGTTTTTCCCTTGTTTTACAAATGGGATTAACATACCTCGATGTATTTTTAAGTTTTCTGTTTTGTTTTTTGAACGGTGCAACACTGACCTCGTGCGGACTTATTACGGTACTGCACCTGCAGTAATTATTTAATTGGTATGTTTACTTGCACTATCGCATGGATTTTGGTTGAAACCAGCTTTTTAAGAACACATATGAAAACCGTAGTTATGTTATTCCCTTGTTTTATAAATGGGATTAACATACCTCAATGTATTTTTAAGTTCTCTGTTGTTTTTTTTGTTTTTTGTTTTTTTTTATACAAAAAAGCGCCAACAAATTCAATATAAAGTGGCCAGAATATAAATTTTAATAATCATATAGCCTGTTATAATACACCTAAATATTTATTATACACCTAAATATTTATTTGTAAAAGCACTTTACATTGAGCAAACAACCTCAAAGTGCTACAGTGTATTTCAATAATAAAAAGATAATAAAAAATATAAACTAGAACAGCCTAATAGCTAGAACTAGCACGCATATATCTAAAAGAAGGCTTTTTTTTTTTAAAGAAGGGTTTTTAAGCCTTTTTTTAAAAGCATCCACAGTCTGTGGTGCCCTCAGGTGGTCAGGGAGAGCGTTCCACAGACTGGGAGCGGCGAAGAGAAAAACTCTCATTGTTCGTAGTTTTCAAAAGTGAAACTCGTACATTACTTTCTCCTATGTTGCTACAAATATGTTTATTATATGTTCACCTGAAAAGGTGTGCTTTGATGATGTTCTGGCGTCCATGGTGAGTCAGGCGTTACATGCTAGGTTTGCCGCTAACCAAGTGAAACTAATCATTTTCTATTTTAGATAGTGGTTGTAGGTTGTATAAACCATGGCTCTCCAAAGTGCGGCCCGTAGCTAATTTTCTAACACACAATTAATAGCATTCTAATATTAGCATGCTAAAATGTTTGCTAATTTTGCAGGTATACATCCATCTATCCATCCATCTTCTTCCGCTTATCCGAGGTCGGGTCGCGGGGGCAGCAGCCTAAGCAGGTATACACACCAGCATCAAATATTTTGTTACTTGGCAGATGATAATGTTAATGTTAGCATGCTAGGTTTTTAGCTAATTTTGTAGGTATACATCGCACTTATATTTTGGTACTTGATGTTAACATTTTAAACAATGTTTTCCAA
>NC_084742.1:57531344-57561344 GCF_033978785.1 Entelurus aequoreus | reverse complement strand
AGAAGCTTCACACACACACAGTGAGGTGTCGTTGCTGTGCATGCAACATCAGCAGGGTCTTCAACACAGTTTGTGACTGCACTTGCCAGCGTCGCCTCTCACGAGGGCGGCATTTGGGGTTGTCTTTAGCTGACGAATACCGAGTCGGGAGGACGAGGCTCGTCTTCTCCACCAGTGTGCTGGACAGGAAGTGCTTGTTTCCGTACACCAATACCAGTTTGGCAAAGCGAAACATAACAAAAAAGCGTTCAAGTCTGTTGCCTTTTTTTGTTGTTGTTGTTGCAAATGTCAGGTGGTTTGCATTGTTTTGGTGACAGCCACACTTGCACCGACACTACCGTACCTGAGTGTGAGCTGCTGTTTCAACCCTCACAATACCTCCAGCTGTGAGGCACATTCAATTTGTTTTCAGCTGTACCACCACTACAAAGACCAAAACATTACATAACATATATGTATATAAATATTATATAAATTATATTATTTATGTATACACACATTTATATATAAATAAACATTTATATATAAATATATATATATATAAACATATTTATGTGTATATATGAATATCTATACACATGTATATAAAAATATTTGTACACACATTCATGTGTATATATAAATATTTATACACACACACACATATATATATACATATAAATGTGTATATATAAATATTTATACACATACATATATATACATATAAATATATACACATACATACATATATGCACATATATGCATACATATTTCTATGTGTATATATGAATATTTATACACATATGTGTATATAAAAATATTTATACACACATTCATGTGTATGTATAAATATTTATACACACACATATATATACATATAAATGTGTATATATAAATATTTATACACACATACATATTTATACACATACATACATATATACATACAAATATATATATATATATAAATATATACACATACAGTACATACATATATGCACATATAGTATATACATACATATTAATATATACACATACATATATGCACATATATATGCACATTATGTACACATATATACATACATACATATATGCACATATATACATACATACATATGGACATATATACATACATATGTATACATACATACTGTATATATATATACATATAAATATATACACATACATACATATATATGTACACATATATACATACATGTATATACATACATACATATATATGTACACATATATACATACATGTATACATACATACATATGAACACATCTATTTATACATACATATATGCACATATATTTATACACGCACATATATACATGTATATATACATACATATATATATGCACATATATACTTACATATACACATACATATATACATACACATATATATACATACAATATACACATATATATATATATATATACATACATACATACATGTATATTTATATATATATTTAGATATATGTATATGTGTTTAAAAAACCAAGGAGGAGGAAAAACCACCATACTTATGGTGTGAAAAACCGCAAACTGTACAGGTATACATTCTCTCGGAATGGCGTCTTTCGTCACAGTCCAAGCCAGACATCAAGTTCTTCTTTTTACAATGTGGTCTTCATTAGAGTGTGGGCTCTACGGTCCGCCGGGGTGTTCCTCCGACGCGTTGTGCACCAGGTCGAGGATGATGAGGCTCATGCTGCCGATCATGACCAGGAAGCCCAACAGCAGGAAGGCGGTTGCCTGGACGCAGGACGAAATATTTGCTTTTAGCCCCTGCTGTGGCGGCAGCTTCAAAACAACGAAGAAAAGACGTACCCCGATCTTCTGCACGGACTTCATGGACTCCTTCTTGACCAGTTTGATGTAGAACGCGAGGGCAAGATGAAGATCAGCATGGCGGCAGCAGATGCGCCTGCGCGGAAGAAGGTTTTGTTTAGGGATGCAAACGGCAAACTCGACTTTGTCACCATGGCGACACTCACCGATGAAGCCGAAGATGTCCCGAATGGTCGGGACGAAGATGACCAGGACGTTGGTGCTGGCCAGCAGGACCACCGTGATGATGGTGTGGCGGATCCAGCTGAAGGTGGAGGAGGTGCACAGGAGCTGGTTGACGGAGGTACGGATCTACGGGAGGAGGGACGCGTTAATGGCGGGTTCTGAATCCTACACGTTTACTTAAAGCGCCGACACTTACAGGGAAGAGAACCACGGGGACGGTGAGGGTGACGGCGGTGAGGACAGCCAGGCGGACGACCAGGAGGAGGACGTCGAACTTGTAGATCGTGGAGTAGGTGTGCAGCAGCTCGGGCTCCACGTGCACTGTGGAGTGGAAATATTCATGTTCACAAAAGGAAAACAACACAATAAAAGGCAAGAATAAGATAGTGATGTTTCCCACATGTTTACAGAATCTGCCACTAAATACTCAAAAAAAAAAATAAAAAAAAAAAAATATTTTATGTTGTATTATAAAAACACAATATACATTAATACTGGTTGCACTTTTGCTGTCATTTATACACAATATTGTACTACAAATCCCAGAATGCACTGCGCTTCGTAGCTTTTTTGAAGTGACAGCACTTTTGCCGTCATTTATTTAAAACACTATAATGTACTACAAATCCCAGCATGCACTGCGCTACATAGCTTCTTAGAACGCAGCTGCTCCCTGACGACCGTATGGTCCCTCGGGTCGCCCGTTTCAATCAAGTTTAAAAGGTACAAGTCAGCGTTACAATATTTACATTCACGCACGTTTGAAACGCCTTTTTCACCGATTTCGTGGTCAAAAAGCGCGGGTTAACTCGCCTAGGTAGACGCCGTTAGCTTAGCTCCTTACTACGGAAGGACTTTTAGGCACAACATGTAAATATTCATGATTAAAAAAATACCAACAGGAATAAGATAGTGATGTTTCGAACGTGTTTACAATTTCACATTCAAACGTCCTAAAATGTGCGGGAAGGAATCTGCCACTAAATACACTCCAAAAGGTAACTACAACTCCCAGAATGCACTGCGCTGCATAGTTTTTTAGAACGAGGCTGCTCCCTGGCGACCGTATGCTCCCTCATTTCAATCAAGTTGAAAAGGTAATTTCTCGACACGAGTCAGCGTTACAATATTTACATTCACGCACGTTTCTAACGCCTTTTCACCGATTTCGTGGTCAAAAAACGCCGGTTAACTCGCCTAGCTAGATGTCGTTAGCTCAGCTCCTTACTATGGAAGTCCTTTCAGGCACAACATGATTGTATTGTAAATATAAATGTTAAAAACCACATTAAAAGAAAATAATAAGATAGTGATGTTTCGAACGTGTTTACAGTTTCACACTCACATGTCCCCAATAAGAGTGTAAATATTTTGCCGCTAAATACACAGCAAATATTGTGCTACAAATATTGTACTACAAATCCCAGAATGCATTGCGCGCCGTAGCTTTTTAGAAGGCGACTGCTCCCTGGGCCTTACGACAGTATGGTCCCTCGTTGTCGACGTCGCCCGTTTCAATTAAGTTGAAAAGGTAATTTCACGACACGAGTCAGCGTTGCAATATTTACATTCACGCACGTTTAAAACTCATTTTTCACCGATTTCATGGTCAAAAAAGGCGGGTTAACTCGCCTAGCTAGACGTCGTTAGCTTAGCTCCTTACTACGGAAGGCCTTTTAGGCACAACATGATTGTATTGTAAATATTAATGTTAAAAACAACACAATAAAAGACAAGAATAAGATAGTGATGTTTCGAACGTGTTTAGTTTCACATTCAAACGTCCTAAAATGAGCGGGAAGAATATGCCACTAAATACACTCCAAAATGTTTACTATAAATCCCAGAATGCACTGCGGTGCATAGTTTTTTTAGAACGAGACTGCTCCCTGGCGACCGTATCCTCCCTCATTTCAATAAAGTTTAAAAGGTAATTTCTTGACACGTCAGCGTTACAATATTTACATTCACGCACGTTTGAAACGCTTTTTCATCGATTTTGTGGTAAAAGTAAGACGGGTTAACTCGCCTAGCTAGGCGTCGTCAGCTTAGCTCCTTACTATGGAAGTCCTTTTCTTTTAGGCACAACATTATTGTATTGTAAATATACATGTTAAAAAAACAACACAATAAAAGACAAGAATAAGATAGTTATGTTTTGAACGTGTTTAGTTTCACATTCAAACGTCCTCAAATGAGCGAGAAGAATCTGGCACTAAAATTACTCTCCAAAAATGTTACTACAAATCCCAGAATGCACTGCGCTGCATAGCTTTTTAGAACGAGGCTGCTCCCTGGCGGCGTATCATCCCTCATTTCAATCAAGTTTAAAAGGTAATTTCTCGACACGAGTCAGCGTTACAATATTTACATTCACGCACGTTTCTGCCTTTTCACCGATTTCGTGTCAAAAAAGGCGGGTTAACTCGCCCAGCTAGACGTCGTTAGCTTAGCTCCTTGCTACGGAAGGCCTTTAGGCACAACATGATTGTATTGTAAATATTCATGTTAAAAACAACACAATAAAAGACAAGAATAAGATAGTGATGTTATCGAACGTGTTTACAGTTTCACATTCAAAGTTCCTTAAATGAGCGGGAAGAATCAGCCACTAAATGCACTCCATAATTGTTACTACAAATCCCAGAATGCACTGCGCTGGATAGCTTTTTAGAACGAGGCTGCTCCCTGGCGACCATATCCTCCCTCATTTCAATCAAGTTTAAAAGGTAATTTCACGACACGAGTCAGCGATACAGTATTTACATTCACGCACGTTTAAAACTCATTTTTCACCGATTTCGTGGTTAAAAAAAAAAACGCGGGTTAACTTGCCCTAGCTAGAAGTCGTCAGCTTAGCTCCTTTTAGGCACACAGGAGTTATAAGTCGGTGCAAAATGTTTCCTTATTACCCGCTTCATTAGAAAAAGATATATCGTGTAACTGAAGGTTAGTAAGTAGAGGAAGGCTCAGCATAAATGATAGACTGCAACAAAAGCATTGAAAGGAACTTTTCCGTTTTAAAAATCGTCACGTGGCATCTCGTCATAGCACTTCCTGTCAACTCACACACTTCCGGCTTCACAATAATGGCACAACATCGCTTCTTTCCTTATATTTGTGTGTTACAATTTATTGTTAATGTATTCAACACATGAATGTCATGTTTTTTATTGTTACATTTACTGTATGTATTATACTGTTACTGAAATACATTTTTGGAAAAAAAAAAATAGCACGATACGTCACCTCCGGTCCAACTGCTCAAACAAAATAAAAAAAATATCTTACAAAAGTTTTGCATTTCATTATAAATTAACAATATTAAAGAAGTATAGTTTATTTTTTGGGATTAGAAAAGTACTGTATGCAATGTTCAAATCCAATACAATTGTTTTTCCTGGTCTGATGGTAGTATAAACACAAAAGCTTAAATATACTAAAGTTGTCAAATAATATCCATAAAAAAAGAGGCCAGTGGCCAACTGTAGACACTACATTTGCAAGTGCATAAAGAAGTCTCACAACTGGGAATGGGTTCTCATCGTTGACTTCAAAGAAGCCTTCAAAAGGCACATAAATCCCACAGGAAGGAGGCAATCTGCAGGTATTGGAGACACTCACCGTTGAAGGTCAGATAGCCGAAGAGAGCAGCCAGGAGGTACATGATAAACATGGCCAGAAAGGACACGTTGGCGACCCCTTGCATCTTCCTGCGAGAACGGCTGTGCGGGGGAGGCAATGGAGATGTTTAAATAAAATGTCTGTGAAGGTCAGATAAGGGAGCGCAGCTGTGCTGTTGGAACTCAATAGTGAAAGCAACTCACTCTTTGAGTTCCTCGTACATGGGGAGGATGGCAGGGTGGCACACGAAGGCGAAGGTCAGGATGGGAACGGCGTAAACCGTCTAAAAGGAAGAAGCAGAAGACTGACGATTAGGGCTGTGAATCTTTGGGAACCACATGATTCCATTGTTGGAGGCAACGATTCGATTCAGAACTGATTCTCGATTCAAACTGACTTTTGATTCATAATCAATACTTCTTTAATAACATTGAATGCCAGTTCTATGATTGACTACATTTCTCCATAAAATAGACAAACAGCTCTGATAAATGTTTATATTACCTAACAATAAACTGATTTTGTTAATAATAAAAAACATATATACAGTATATACACACACACACCATATATATATATATATATATATGAGTGTGTGTGTGTATGATATGTATGTGTATATGAATATGTGCTTGTGCGTATATGTATATATGGGTGTGTATATATATATGTATGTATGTGTGTATATACGTGTGTGCGTATATGTATGTATATATGTATGTTTGTGTGTGTGTATATATGTATGTATATGTGTGTGTATATATGTATGTAAAAATGTGTGTATATATGTGAATGTATGTATGTGTATAAACAATTTGTTTTTTAAATAGATTTTTGATTTGTTTTAATCGATTAAGAATCGTTACAAATAAAAATGGCAATTCGATCGATAATCAATTTTTTTGACATTCCTAATAAATTTGTGTTTTTTTATTTTCCTCGCCCAGATGTGGTTGCACGTCGCTGATCTTTACCTGAGAGTTGAAGACAAAGTATTTGGGCGTGCAGACGTCGTTGTAGTCCTTGGCGGTGGCGTTGTTGGGGGACAAAGTGGCGTTGAGGAGTTTACTGAACGTCTCATTCCCAGCGTGGACGTCTTCAGGAAGAGGACACGGGATCTGGAACTTCTTGATGATCACCTGTGGGACCAAAGCATTGCTTTGTGACCACGCTGGAAAGAAATTCAGCAGGTACTGCACAGTTTGCAGTTTAAGACGCTTGTTTGTGGAAATTCCCAGAATCGTCATCTGGGAATAAAATCCCACTGCAATCCAAATGTTTTATGATGCTCCCTTCTAGCATCTCCTGCAAACATGTCCAAGTGTGTAGATAGATAGATAGTACTTTATTGATTCCTTCAGGAGAGTTTCCACAGGAAAATTAAAACTCCAGCAGCAGTGTACAGAATTGAGATCGAATTTAAAAAGTAAATAATGGGGGTATAAATTTGAAACAAAATAGAAAAATATTACAATAAGAATAAAAAGAAAAAGCAACAATATGTGTATGTTGCAAACTCACCACGATCAGGAAGAACACCATGCAGAGGAGGGACAGACCGCTTGTGTAACCAAGGTAACCTGATGAGGGGAACATAAATCATTCATCTAATCCTGTCTGTAGAAGGTTCCTTTTCTTCTGACTGGTCGACATTTAAACACAATGCTTACCCAAATTCCTGAGGAGCGAGAGTGGCAGAATAATGACTAATGAGACAAGCAGGACCAGGTAATCGCCGTTGGTGTACCATTCCCTGCAAAACATAACACAACATGCCTTTTATAGAACGTAACTGACATCTTGACACTGTCACAGAGCTGGGCAATACGGCTGAAAACTGTACCACCGTATAAGTGGTTTAAATCGGCCCATATCGAGGATTAGTGATATTTTTGTGACCTATGCAGCAGGAGCAAATAAGTTTTATTTCAAATGTAACTTCCTCTGATTATAATCCACTCAGCTCTCAAGGCAGAAAGGAAATGTCAACACAAGCATGGAAACACTCAATGTCAACAAAATATATCTATTTGTTTATCTATCTATTCATCAATTTTTTGTTGATCTATTTATATTCATTCATTCATTTATCTATTTATTGATCCATTTAAATTTATTTTTAATTAATCTATTTTTGTATATCTATTTTATTTATTTTTTGTTGATCTATTTCTTGGTTTATCTATCTATATATCTAGTTCTTTATTTTTGTTTATATATTTATCTATTTCTCTTTCTTTATTTCTATATTTATTTATTTAACTTTTTAAAATATATTTACCCATACAAGCCACTGTATGGTATAATAAATACATATTTATGTATTTGTTTATCCATCTATTTATAAATTTTTTTGGGCATCAATTTATTTCTTTGTTCATGTATTTATTTAGCTATTTATTGATCCATTTTTAAAATGTGTTTTTTAATTCATTTATTTTTGTACATTTATTTTCTTATTGATTTATTTATTGGTTTATTTATATACCTAGTTCTTTATTATTTTGTTTATATATTTATGTATTTATCTATTTCTATCTTTCTATATTTATTTATTTTTAAAAATGTATTCACCCATACAAGCCACTGTATGAGTTAATGTTCTGATGGTCAAAATTGGTGAATAAAATAAGCTGAGACAACTTGAAAAAATTATTCAAATCTGAGGTAACTTTATGAAGACAATTTTATGTAATTTAATAAAAACAGGCAGCCTGTTGACTATATTTCAGCATTGCGGTCACCAAGATGGAGCCTCGTTTTTTCTTCAAGCGTGAATGAAAAACACTAATACTGGCACCTTTTGAAATGTACCAACTTATTAATATATATATTCATTATTATGGCTTTTGAAATATTCAACTTCACTTATTAAAAAGGCACATTTAAACTTCCTCTGCCTTCAGAATAATTGCGTGTCATGCTCTAATTCTAGCAGTCCAAGTCTGGTTTTCTGTGACGTTTAAATGTTTTTGGATTTGTCTCTCAGTCAGCATAATGGTGGCTCATTTGTTTTTAATGTCAGCTCGTTCCTTTTGATGTGTGCAGCTTCACATGCCACACGCTCGTCAGCACCAAGGGAGAAAAAAACAGCCCGAAACCGCAAGAAGGCGTCGCTCGCAGAAAAATGCCAAAGACAGAAGTTGCGGTGAGAAGAAGCGGCGGTCGAGCTTTGAGCGGCGGTCGAGCTTTGAGCGTGATGTGAGGCAAGGTCGCAGTGAGTGAGCTGATACCACACACACACACACACACACACACACGGTCTATCTCGATGCGGCACCAGCTGCAGACGACAAGGGCCTTTTGAAGGACCCCTTGGACTAATATCCATCCATCCATTTTCTACCGCTTGTCCCTTTTGGGTCGTGGGGGGTGCTAGAGCTTATCTCAGCTGCATTCGGGCGGAAGGCGGGGGCACCCTGGACAAGTCGCCACCTCATCACAGGACCAACACACACACATATATATATATATATATATATATATATATATATATATATATATAATATATATATATATATATATATATATATATATATATTATATATATATATATATATATATATATAACAAGCGGTAGAAAATGTATGGATGGATGTGTGTAGTTTACTACCATATGCATATTTGTGTGTAGTTTACTACTGTATGCGTGTTTGCGTGTAGTTGACTATTGTATGTGTGTAGTTTACTACTGTATGTGTGTAGTTGACTACTGTATGCATGTTTGCGTGTAGTTTGACTATTGTATTGTGTGTAGTTTACTACTGTATGCATGTTTGCGTGTAGATGACTACTGTATGCGTGTAGGTGACTACTGTATGCATGTTTGCGTGTAGTTGACTACTGTATGCGTGTAGTTGACTACTGTATGCGTGTAGTTGACTACTGTATGCATGTTTACGTGTAGTTGACTACTGTATGTGTGTAGTTGACTACTGTATGCAATTTTGTGTGTAGTTGACTACTGTATGCATGTAGTTGACTACTGTATGCATGTTTGCATGTAGTTGTTGACTACTGTATGCATGTAGTTGACTACTGTATGCATGTTTGTGTGTAGTTGACTACTGTATGTGTGTAGTTGACTACTGTATGCATGTTTGCATGTAGTTGACTACTGTATGCGTGTAGTTGAGTACTGTATGCATGTAGTTGACTGCATGTTTGCATGTAGTTGACTACTGTATGCGTGTAGTTGAGTACTGTATGCGTGTAGTTGACTGCATGTTTGCATGTAGTTGACTACTGTATGCATGTTTGCGTGTAGTTGACTATTGTATGCGTGTAGATGTCTACTGTATGCGTGTAGTTGACTGCATGTTTGCATGTAGTTGACTACTGTATGCATGTGGTTGACTACTGTATGCGTGTAGGTGACTACTGTATGCGTGTAGTTGACTGCATGTTTGCATGTAGTTGACTACTGTATGCATGTGGTTGACTACTGTATGCGTGTAGGTGACTACTGTATGCGTGTAGTTGACTACTGTATGCGTGTAGTTGACTACTGTATGCATGTTTGTGTGTAGTTGACTGACTACTGTATGCATGTTTGTGTGTAGTTGACTACTGTATGCGTGTAGTTGACTACTGTATGCATGTTTGCGTGTAGTTGACTACTGTATGCGTGTAGTTGACTGCATGTTTGCATGTAGTTTACTACTGTATGCATGTAGTTGACTACTGTATGCGTGTAGTTGACTACTGTTTGCATGTAGTTGACTACTGTATGCGTGTAGTTGACTGCATGTTTGCATGTAGTTGACTACTGTATGCGTGTAGTTGACTACTGTATGCGTGTAGTTGACTGCATGTTTGCATGTAGTTGACTACTGTATGCATGTAGTTGGCTACTGTATGCATGTTTGCGTGTAGTTGACTATTGTATGCGTGTAGATGACTACTGTATGCGTGTAGTTGACTGCATGTTTGCGTGTAGTTGACTACTGTATGCATGTGGTTGACTACTGTATGCGTGTAGGTGACTACTGTATGCGTGTGGTTGACTACTGTATGCATGTAGTTGACTACTGTATGCATGTTTGCATGTAGTTGACTACTGTATGCATGTTTGCATGTAGTTGACTACTGTATGCATGTTTGTGTGTAGTTGACTACTGTATGCGTGTAGTTGACTACTGTATGCATGTTTGCGTGTAGTTGACTACTGTATGTGTGTAGTTTACTACTGTATGCATGTTTGCATGTAGTTGACTACTGTATGCATGTTTGCGTGTAGTTGACTACTGTATGCGTGTAGGTGACTACTGTATGCGTGTGGTTGACTACTGTATGCATGTAGTTGACTACTGTATGCATGTTTGCATGTAGTTGACTACTGTATGCATGTTTGCATGTAGTTGACTACTGTATGCATGTTTGTGTGTAGTTGACTACTGTATGCGTGTAGTTGACTACTGTATGCATGTTTGCGTGTAGTTGACTACTGTATGTGTGTAGTTTACTACTGTATGCATGTTTGCATGTAGTTGACTACTGTATGCATGTTTGCGTGTAGTTGACTACTGTATGCGTGTAGATGACTACTGTATGCGTGTAGTTGACTGCATGTTTGCATGTAGTTGACTACTGTATGCATGTGGTTGACTACTGTATGCGTGTAGTTGACTACTGTATGCATGTTTGCGTGTAGTTGACTACTGTATGTGTGTAGTTTACTACTCTATGCATGTTTGCATGTAGTTGACTACTGTATGCATGTTTGCGTGTAGTTGACTACTGTATGCGTGTAGATGACTACTGTATGCGTGTAGTTGACTGCATGTTTGCATGTAGTTGACTACTGTATGCATGTAGTTGACTACTGTATGCATGTTTGCGTGTAGTTGACTATTGTATGCGTGTAGATGACTACTGTATGCGTGTAGTTGACTGCATGTTTGCATGTAGTTGACTACTGTATGCATGTGGTTGACTACTGTATGCGTGTAGGTGACTACTGTATGTGTGTGGTTGACTACTGTATGCATGTAGTTGACTACTGTATGCATGTTTGTGTGTAGTTGACTACTGTATGCGTGTAGTTGACTACTGTATGCATGTTTGCGTGTAGTTGACTACTGTATGTGTGTAGTTTACTACTGTATGCATGTTTGCATGTAGTTGACTACTGTATGCATGTTTGCATGTAGTTGACTACTGTATGCATGTTTGCGTGTAGTTGACTACTGTATGCGTGTAGTTGACTACTGTATGCATGTTTGCGTGTAGTTGACTACTGTATGCGTGTAGTTGACTGCATGTTTGCATGTAGTTTACTACTGTATGCGTGTAGTTGACTACTGTATGCGTGTAGTTGACTACTGTATGCGTGTAGTTGACTACTGTTTGCGTGTAGTTGACTACTGTATGCGTGTAGTTGACTGCATGTTTGCGTGTAGTTGACTACTGTATTCGTGTAGTGGACTACTGTATGCGTGTAGTTGACTACTGTATGCATGTAGTTGACTGCATGTTTGCATGTAGTTGACTACTGTATGCGTGTAGTTGACTGCATGTTTGCATGTAGTGGACTACTGTATGCGTGTAGTGGACTACTGTATGCGTGTAGTTGACTACTGTATGCATGTAGTTGACTGCATGTTTGCGTGTAGTTGACTACTGTATGCGTGTAGTGGACTACTGTATGCGTGTAGTTGACTACTGTATGCGTGTAGTGGACTACTGTATGCGTGTAGTTGACTACTGTATGCATATTTGCGTGTAGTTGACTACTGTATGCATATTTGCATGTAATTGACTACTGTATGCGTGTAGTTGACTACAGGAGACGGGGGGATGATTTGAAAAAAACAGGTGCCAGTTACTCACCCATTAGTTTCCACAAAAGCCTGGATGACAATGGGCAGCTCGTACTTGACGATGTAGAGGTAGCTTGACATGGCTGAAAGAGGGCAAAAAATAAAGTGAGCAGGTTTTATCCCCAAGAGTGAGGCTTCCACAACTCATGAAATATTTGCTAAGGGGCCCAGTTGCTCCAGGGTATGAAATAAAAAGAGTGACTCAAGTCATGTTTTCATTGCGTACACAGAGTGATGGTGTGTTTATTCCAGCACTCACCTCCGATGTTCTGCATGGTGATGGAGCAGGACGCCGCCAGTTTTCCAGGCAGCCCGAAGGCTTTGTAACCCAGCTGCTCGTACACCAGCGCGCCTTTTCCAAAAAATAATTAAACATATTAAAATCTAGCAATATTTGGTCGCATCGTTAAAAAACAACAACAACAAAAAGACCGACTCACCTCCTTCGTTGGCCGTCTTTAGTAGCAAATGCACAGAATATAAAGAGAAGATGGCGACGGATACAAGGAGGATCCTGGAAACAAAATGTAATCACTGTTATTTTACAGAAATAAAGGATTCGGGTCAGTCAGTCAGTCGTGTTTGAAGAAAGTATGGCCAACTCGGTTTCAGGCGGCCTAAATGATTGTTCAAAAAGCCCTCATGTGACTGCAGGGCGCCATGTTTGCGTCCAACTTTGAGCTGGGGCTATACGTGCACTGCACTTCTTCATTCCGCATCGCTTTTAATTGAAGAGGTTTTTTGTTGCGTAAACAGGCCCATCCATACACACTTGACATACTGTTTTTTGTTATTAATATGTTTTATTGATTTTCATGACTACAAACATAATCATATCAACAGTCAGTTAAGTAACACAGCAAAAATCAAATACAGAAATATATAAATATTAAATATATATATGGATATAGAGTACAGACCAAACGTTTAGACACACCTTCTCATTCAATGCTATTTACATTGTAGATTGTCACATTAAAACTATGAATGAACACATGTGGAGTTATGTACTTAACAAAAAAAGGTGAAATAACTGATAACATGTTTTACATTCTAGTTTCTTCACAATAGCCACCCTTTGCTCTGATTGCTTTTTCGCACACTCTTGGCATTCTCTCCATGAGCTTCAAGAGGTTGTCACCTGAAATGGTTTTCACTTTTCACTTCACAGGTGGCTATTTTGAAGAAACTAGAATATAAAACATGTTTTCAGTTATTTATATCAGCTAATGAGGATTGATTTCGGTCGTTGTGTGTATCTTATCTTGCCGTCAGCAGAGTGTTATAGAGCCTGCTGCTCACTAAACACTACATGAATGCATACATTGGAGTGCATCAAACACGGCCGCAAAATTATATTGTGACAACTCAAAGCATGTTTTATTGTAGATTCATGAGCTGGAGTATGTTTCACACTTTAGACGTGTTTTTATGTTGAATTTTACGTCAGAGCGATCGCAATGCATGCACACTGGCTCGGTAGCAAACATGGCGCCTGTTGTTTAGTTGGCCATACTCTCTCTCTTTATACTGGACTCCGAGGTCAGTCATGTGCCATCCAGTGGAAGAGGATGGCATTGTTCTACCATATATCATAGATAGACAATTTGTGGTGAATGAACCCATATTTGAAGCAGAGCTCATCGGGTGTTGTTGATTCATGGTGTATTTCCTCACATGCATGTGAGTCTCATGTGCTTTTTTCCTCCTGAGTGGTAGAGTGGCATTGTTCTACCATAGATCATAGATAGACAATTTGTGGTGAATGAACTCGTATTTGAAGCAGAGCTCATCGGGTGTTGTTGATTCATGGGGTATTTCCTCACATGCATGTGAGTCTCATGTGCTTTTTTCCTCCTGAGTGGTAGAGCTTGAGTCACACTGGTGGAAAGGTCTTGCGGTGTATTAATAGTGTATGAGAAAGAAGCTGTAGCCATTGCTGCCACTGTCAATCAGAACTTGTGTACTGTACGCCAGCTGCTGACTCCACAGCCATTCACGCCACTCCTTGGTGACACCGGGCACCGGAGGTGGTGACGCACGGCCCACGTCTACCTCAAGCGTCCCATTGAGCCCTATCTTCCCACCCTTTTATCTAGGGCAAACACGAAAGCGCAGCTGCTGAAATTATTTTGGCAAGGTGGTACTCACACAAAGAGGGCGATGCCAGTGTTGGCCATGGCGTAGGACAGGCCCAAGATGCCACTCCCCATGATGGCGTTGCCCAGGTTGAAGACCGACATGCCAAAGGAGGTGTTGCCCTGGTGCTGTGAAGGGACAACTCTCACAATTACTCATGTTTTTCTTCAAGTAAACCCGGGGTGTCTAAACTTTTTCATTTTGATATTTTTCTTCTCCAAAATCAATACAATATATAGATTTTTTTTTAACCTTTAGGGACCAAACTTTAATTTTTCTATTCAATGCTTTTTATCTATAGGTCTACTTCGGGTCTATCTGTGGTTATAAAGTTGTTGTTTTTTATGCCCTTTTTGTCAAAACCCTGATTTTTATGGCAAAAAAACATTATGCCACATCTTCCCCAAAACATTTTTAAAGTGCAATATTTGATCTCAAGTAATTACTCAATAATTTATAAATTTCTTTTAAAAATTTTTATTATTTGAACAATGACAGTTTTGTTTAAAAAAAAAACGAACCTTCTTGGGCATCCAAAAGGGCCCCACTCATAAAAGGGTTAAAACTAAGTCATACATTTAATTTTTAACTTTCAACACAAATCTCTAAATCCATTTCAGATTTGTGAGTTTTTTTGTTGTTGTTTTCCCTGTTTTGTGCCCTTTATTATTTTTTGTTTTTTATATGACAAAAACACAAAATATGCAATTTTTTCCCCAAAACATGTTTTAAAATGGAATGTTTGATGTGAAGTAATTAGTCAATAATTTATAAAAACGTTTAAAAAACAACACTGTTGGGGATCCAAAAGGGCCCCACTCATACAGGTGCTAACATAAGTCATACATTTTTTTTTCTTACTTTCAAAGTCCATTAACTTCAGGTTTATCCATCGATTTTAAGTTTTTTTGTTTGTTTGTTTGTTTTAATGTCTTTTTGTCAAAGAAAACCTTGATTTATTTGTATGGCAAAAACACAAATGATGCAATATTTTACCCCAAACATGCGGAATATTTGATGTAAAGTAGTTGGAGTCTTAAATGGGCCAATATTGATTAGCGCTGATTTTAATTCATTATTGTTTAAAAACAAAAATCCCACTAAAATTCTTAGTGATCAAACACTTATAAAAGTGTTAAAAATAAGTCTTCTTCTTTTTCCTTATTTTCAATGCTTAAGTCTGTAAATCATTCTCAGATCTATCCGTTAATTATACGTTTTTTTTTCATGTTTTCTTGTTTGTTTTATGCTGTTTTTGTCAAAGAAAACCTTAATTTATTTTTATGGCAAACACGCAAATTATGCAATATTTTTTCTAAACATATTTCAAAGGAATATTTGATGTAAAGTTTGTGGGGCCTTAAGTAGTTCAATAATTAATAACATTGATTTTAATTCATACATTTTTTTGAGCAATGACAGTTTTGGAAAAAGAAAAAGTTTCAGTTAAATTCTTAGGGTTCCAAAAGAGTCCCACTCATTAAAGTGTTAAAAATAAATAAAATCATTATTTTCTTACTTTTAATGCTTAAGTCTGTAGATCAATTTTAGATCTACCCGTTGATTATAATTTTTAAAATGAATTTTTCATGTTTTTTTTATGGTTTTATGCCATTTTTGTCAAAGAAATCCTTGATTTATTCATATGCCAAACACACAAATGATGCAATATTTTCCCCAAAAATATTTAAAAACTTACATATTCTGTGTCATACTTCTTCTTGCCAAGGTTTTGCTCCGGGAGGAAGTTTTCACTCTCCGCCTCGATGTCTGCAAATTGACTTTTTTTCCAAAGACAAGTTTGACTTTAATAGCTTAATACCGACACTCAAAACGCATGCAGTCGTTACGCCCGGAACACTTTCTCACCTATTCAGCGGGACTTTGCTGGGACACTCGGAGTAATTGTACTCATTGCTGTTGGTGCTGCTGTTGTCGTCTTCACGGGACAAACGGCTCATTTCGGTTTGCTTCATACTGGAAGGGAAAAAAAAGCTTTTGTTAAGACTCTATTGCCTACAAACAATGTGCCCTATAATCACATGTTGTTTCGCTTGGTGACAGATGCTACATAATTAACCTCATTATTATTTCATTTTAAAATGTCGATAAAAACTGCTTTGAAGAAAAAAAATAAAACACTTTAAAGAATATATACATACTGACACACTATAACAATATATATTTAGGGCATGTGACCCAACAGGGAAAAATGTTTAAAAAGCCTTTATTTATTTATAAGCGTGCACGCCCACGTCCCCCTTTCGAATAATCAATATTAGAGTGCGCGCGCCCTGCCGGATCATGTGACTTCTCGGAGGAGGGAGGGGGAGGGGGTCTTGACGCACCGGCAGTGGAAAAATACCAGACCGGCATCTGAGTGCACCCGCCATCACCTCAGCCCCGTCAACAGAACGCTCAATGACAAAAAAGCCGCAGTGTGGATTTTGCGCCACATTGGCATCGGAAAGCATGTAAGGGCGTGCCGGAATCTTTTTTTTTTTTCTTTTCTTTTTTTTTTGAAGACATTACATTACCATAAGAATGTTGTCTTTCCAAAAACCCAACATTTTCATGTCCTGAGTCGATGAAAGTCCAAACAAGCCCAAGTAGCCCCGTAAAGTCTGAACCCAGACGGCTTTAATGACATCAGGCCTAATGAGCGGCATCAATGGAAACAATGGCACGTGTTGTCCCTTTATGGGCACGGCTCCCTTTTTTCCGCTCGTACCATGATGCAACGTCCCACTCTCATTAGCCCCCAAGCTCTTGACTTTTCTCTTCAAATCACGCCACGTCCAATGATTTATTCACGTGTGCCAAGGATGACCCGGGAAGACATGACGCGCTCAAATGGAACATTTTCCCTCCAAATAGGGAAGGGTTTAATGATAAAAGACAACCACAAACAAACAATGCACTCCACCTCCTATATCCACTTTTTTCTGCCTGTCAAGAACATGACATGTCGGCCTTCTTACCTTTTATGAAGACGTCTCCTTTAAAATCCCTTCTGGATCCAAAAAAAAAAGGCAAGATTCCAAAAAAAAACCAGACTCCAAAAGCTGACTGATCCTTAGAAAAAAGAACTGCGGATTAGCATAGAGGCTCTCAAACAAGACAGTAAAAAGATGATATTTGAATACACCAACTGGTGCGTAGAAATGATTTATTTATTTATTTCCCCTTGTAATATTGGACAAAAATGCTCCAAAATGCGGCGTAAGGACAAGAGTGTTCTGCTGAAGGAGGGATGTGGACTCACCCTTATAATGCATTGCATCAGCCAGGAGACGGGGAGGGTTCAGCGAGGGGGTGGGGTGTGACTGGGCGTGGCCTAGACGGGGGAGGAGGAGACATTTTACGCACGGCTGTGACGTACTTTTTGTGTACAAACAGAACATTATGTGAGGGGCGCACAGCAAAGGAATGCTGGTGTGGACTTTAGAGTGGACCTGGTGTTGGACCCCACACAAAAATGGAAAATATTCACGGCCCTTTTATGAAAACACTCAGTTATTAAACCAGGGGTGGCCACACTTTTTCTACTTTTCAATTGACCAAGTGGAGGGGATCTACCTCATTCATATATATAATTATATTTATTTATTTATGAAAGAGACGTTTTTGTTATCAAGGTAAAGGTGTTAAATGATAATACAAGCATGTTTAACACACCTTTCTTTCATGAAGACAAGAATATAAGTTGGTGTATTACCTGATTCTGATGACTTGTATTGGTTGGAATCAGACAGTAGTGATGATAACGTCCACATTTTTAAATGGAGGAGAGAAAAAAGTCCTCCTTTCTGTCGAATACCACATGAAAGTGGTTGCTTTTTGCCATCTTATTTGTCCAGCTTCCATTCTCCTTTTTATACGCTTTACAAGAAATACAGTACAGGCCAAAAGTTTGGACACACCTTCTCCTCATTCAATGGGTTTTCTTTATTTTCATGACTATTTACATTGTAGATTGTCACATCAAAACTATGAATGAACACATGTGGAGTTATGTACTTAACAAAAAAAGGTGAAATAACTCAAAACATGTTTTGTATTCTAGTTTCTTCAAAATAGCCACCCTTTGCTCTGATTACTGCTTTGCACACTCTTGGCATTCTCTCCGTGACCTGTGAAGTGAAAACCATTTCAGGTGACTACCTCTTGAAGCTCATCGAGAGAATGCCAAGAGTGTGCAAAGCAGTAATCAGAGCAAAGGGTGGCTATTTTGAAGAAACTAGAATATAAAGCATGTTTTCAGTCATTTCACCTTTTTCTGTTAAGTACATAACTCCAGATGTGTTCATTCATAGTTTTGTTGCCTTCAGTGACAATCTACAATGTAAATAGTCATGAAAATAAAGCATTGAATGAGAAGGTGTGTCCAAACTTTTGGCCTGTATTGTACATTCATGGCAAACTCCGTAGCTTGTGTGCGCCAGCGTTCTGACTCTTATTTTTGTTAGCGCAGGCAGGGTGAAGCAACGCTTTTATTGTGAAGACAGGAACTGTGCAGTCGGTCTTTAGAGTTTTGACGGTACGGCGCGAGAGTCTGTTGAAATAAAAAGTGTTTCTCGCCTTCCTGTCGGTCGTTTTTTCTTAATAATGATCTGGCAGCAGCCAGCGTCATCTCACAAGACCCTCGGGTGCCGTGAATGTCAATCAAGTGACGAAAGGGAAGATTGATGATCGCTAATTTTTATATGTAATGGGCACCCCTGTATTACATCTATCGATCAATGTTTACTTATATAGCCCTAAATCACGTGTCTCAAAGGGCTGCACAAGCCACAACGACATCCTCGGCTCAGATCCCACATCAGGGCAAGAAAAAACTCGGGCTCGGTGCAGCAGGTAAAGGATAGCATCCTCCACACCAACGCCTGCCTGGTACGCAAACTGCAGGCTGTCCTGGGCATGTTGCACCTGTGGTCTGAGGAGGCTGAGAAAGAGCCGCTCCATCGTCTTCATTATATGAGAGGTGAGCGCCACTGGTCTGTAGTCGTTCAACTCACTGGGGCAGTTCTTTTTGGGAACTGGAACGATGCACGACGTCTTCCAGAGGGTGGGCACTCTCCCCAGCTGCAGGCTGAGGTTGAAGATCCGCTGGAGTGGTTCACCCAGTTCTGCAGCACAGGTCTTCAGGAGTCGGGGGCACACCTTGTCTGGGCCTGCTGCTTTCCTAGGCTGTAGCTTCCTCAGTTGACCTCTGACCTGGTCTGCAGAGATGACTAATGTCTGCGTAGAGGTGGTGGAGGGGGGTGTTGCCATGGCTGGGGGGGAGGTGCGTTGAGGGGAAAGGGGGTGGCTGCGATGGGGAGTGAGGGGTGGAGAGGACACGGGCTGGTTGAACCGGTTGAAGAAGTTATTCATCTCATTGGCCCTCTCTATTGTCCCCCCAACAGCTCTGGTCTTTGCCTTGTGGCCTGTGATGGTTTTCACACCTTCCCAGACCTCCCTCATGTTGTTCTGCTGCAGCTTCTGCTCCAGCTTCTTCCTGTAGCTGTCCTTAGCTTCCCTCACGCGTTGTTTCACCTCCCGCTGTGCTGCTCTCATTGCCTCCCTGTCTCCACTCCTGAAGGCAGGAAAAAAAATGTTATGTTATATAAATACATATACATATATAAGTATGTATATATATATATATATATATATATATATATATATATATATATATATATATATATATATATATATATATATATATATATATATATATATATATATATCTACAACATACATTTAACAAGTAACTATGAATGTGACACAACAGCGTGTATACATAGTATACATATACATACACATACAAACCTACTGACTCTTAGTGCAGTTCACTATATCCTGTGAACAATATATTTTTGTACATTCTTTTAAAAACATTGATGCTTGGACTTTGCTTATGTACTTCGCTCAGATTGTTCCACAACTTGACGCCTGTGATGGAAATGCAAAAACTTTTCATGGTGGAATTTCTCATCTGAATTTTAAAATTGAGTTCTCCCCTCAAACTATGCCCCCCCTCACGTTCACTAAACATGTTTTGAATGTTCAGTGGTAACAAATGGTTCCTAGCCCTGTACATAGTTATTGCTGTTTGATATGAGACGATGTCGGTGAATTTTAATAATTTAGACTGTAGAAATAGTGGATTGGTGTGTTCCAGATAGCCGACCTTGTGAATGATCCTTACTGCTCTTTTTTGTAAAATGATTAGTGACTGTAACAAACTTTTGTAATTGTTACCCCAGACTTCAGTACAGTAGTTTAAGTATGGCAAGACTAAAGAACAGTAGAGAGTGTGGAGTGACTTATGATCCAGAACCTGCTTTGCTTTGTTTATGACTGCTATACTTCTTGCTACTTTGTATTTTACACGTGTAATATGTGCTTTCCAGCTGAGCTTGTCGTCAATTGTTACACCAAGGAATTTGATTTTGTGCACTTGCTCAATAGCCACCCCATCAATTTCTATCTTTAACTGTGTGTTTAACCTGAACCTGCCAAAGAACATAAACTTGGTCTTGTTCACATTCAAAGATAATTTGTTCCAGTCAAACCATAATTTCAGTTTATACAACTCTTCATTTATGTTCTTTTGTAATGTATCTAGATCATCACCAGAGCAAAATACATTAGTGTCATCTGTGAAAAGTACCGTAGACAGCAACTAGGATACTTGGCAAATATCTAACATAATAGTGAGAGTCCAGTCCATAGTAGATCTAACATAATAGTGAGAGTCCAGTCCATAGTGGGGCCACAATCCTTTGTTACATTTATTATCACCTTTTTGGGGCCTTTGTGCTGTAACTTAATTTTCATTTTGCAGTCAATAAAAAAAACTAGCCAAATAACAACATTTATCACGGTTATGGTTTGAGTAGGAAGAAGCAGAGCTTATTTGATCCTCCCTCTTTTCCGCTTCAAAGCAACGGCGAACACATTTATTCACTTCCTGTTCTCATTTTGTGACTTGAATCAGTCTCTTCAATAAGTAGTGAAATAAGTTTTGAGTCACATAAAGAGATGATTATTAATATCTCATTTTTATTAAGGTTCAAGATGTTTATCAGGATTCGTCTTCCTTGTTACGTTGTGAATACTTTGTGTTTTGTGTTTCCATTCCATAATGTAACTGATACGCTAAAGATTTTAAGTGTTGCACGTGCATACAAATGTTTTAAATTACATTTTCCTCTCAGGTTATATTGTTCCTCTTTTGTTGAGAAAAATTGTTGTACGTTCTTGGCTAGCAGGTTATAGTTTGCTTTGTACATCATTTTAGCTGTTTGCAAATGCACCGAATCATTGAGTTTCAATAGTTTTGATTCAATGAATAAAGGGTTTGTATGTTCTCTATATCCAACATTATGTATTATTCTAACTAAGTGTTTCTTAACCATATTTGGCCGCCAAATATGTGTTTCTCAACCGTGGGCCGTATTACTCAGATGCAATACACTTTTCCACCACTGGTGGCAGTTATGACAATATCGAACAAACAGAAGAAGTCTGGAGCTAAATTCATAGAGAAGTTTCTTAAAGGCCTACTGAAATGAATTTTTTAAATTTAAACGGGGATAGCAGATCCATTCTATGTGTCATACTTGATCATTTTGCGATATTGCCATATTTTTGCTGAAAGGATTTAGTATAGAACAACGTCGATAAAGTTCGCAACTTTTGGTCTCTGATAAAAAAAAACCTTGCCCCTACCGGAAGTAGCGTGACGTTGTCAGTTGTTCACTCCCTCATATTTTCCTATTGTTTTCAACGCAGCTAGAGCTATTCGGACCATTACCCCATTAATCTGAGCGAGGATGAAAGATTCGTGGACGAGGAACGTTAGAGTGACGGACTAGAATGCAGTGAAATACATATTTTTTTTCGCTCTGACCGTAACTTAGGTACAAGCTGGCTCATTGGATTCCACACTCTCTCCTTTTTCTATTGTGGATCACGGATTTGTATTTCAAACCACCTCGGATACTATATCCTCTTGAAAATGAGAGTCGAGAACGCGAAATGGACATTCAGTGCCTTTTATCTCCACGACAATACATCGACGAAGCTCATGCTAATTAGCATGAGCTAACGTGATAGCATCTGTCTCAAATGCAGATAGAAACAAAATAAATAAATCCCTGACTGGAAGGATAGACAGAAGATCAACAATACTATTAAACCATGTACATGTAACTACACGGTTAATAGATCTCAGCCTGGCAAAGCTTAACAATGCTGTTGCTAACGACGCTAAGGCTGACTTAGCAACTTAGCAACCGGACCTCACAGAGTTATGATAAAAACATTAGCGCTCCACCTACGCCAGCCAGCCCTCATCTGCCCAGCTCATCAACACCCGTGCTCACCTGCGTTCCAGCGATCGACAGCGCGACGAAGGACTTCACCCGATCATCCGTGCGGTGGCCGGTTAGCATCGGCTAGCGCGTCTGCTATCCAAGTGAGTAATCCTTGTTGTGTTGCTACAGCCAGCCGCTATACACCGTGACCGATCCCACCTACAACGTTCTTCTTTGCAGCCTCCATTGTTCATTAAACAAATTGCAAAAGATTCACCAACACAGATGTCCAGAATACTGTGGAATTATGAAATGAAAACAGAGCTTTTTTGTATTGTATTCAATGGGGAAGGCATACCTCTGTTCCCCGGGCTACGTCACGCGCATACGTCATCCTCCGAAGGCTTTTTCAACCGGAAGTGTGGCGGGAAATTTAAAATTGCACTTTATAAGTTAACCCGGCCGTATTGGCATGTGTTGCAATGTTAAGATTTCATCATTGATATATAAACTATCAGACTGCGTGGTCGCTAGTAGTGGCTTTCAGTAGGCCTTTAAGCGCCAAAAAAATATGACCAAAGTGAAGCTGTATTTTTATTTGTACTTGAATTTTACTGACAATTTAGTTGATAAACATATTTTGTGTTTATTTATTTTAGCACAACATATTGTATGTACATTTATTTTTGTCAGTTATTTGAGTCCGTTCTTTTGCAGTATATTTACTTAGTATTTGTTTTTCTAATCAGCCTGACCTAAGCCTTAGGTTGGTTGTAAAAAAATTATAATTTTTGTGATTAACACATGCTTTCATATAATTTGACATTTAGTTGTAAACTGCAAGTAGGTTGGATATTATAAAAATTTGATTAATATCAAGAGTAAGATTACTAATTCAGTGTAGATATTTGAGTGGGCCCCTCGGTCTCTCTTTTCTGGGAAAAGTTGGGCCCTGTGGTCAAAAAGGTTAAGAATCCCTGTTCTAACTGATCTCTGTTGTAGCATAGTTAGTGAATGAGTGTACTTTTGTAGTTATTCCCATATTTCTGCACAATAACTCATATGTTAACACTAGTGAGCAGTAGAGAACATGAAGTGATTTTTGGTCCAGAACATATTTTGATTTATTCATTGTTGAAATATTTCTTACCACTTTATGTTGTATATTTTTTATATGACGTTTTCAGTTCATTTTATCATCTATTATTGAACAAGACACAGTCGTGTCGTCTGCAAATAAAACTAACTTTAAGTCCTTTATAACTTCACAAATCTTCTCTTTTATATACAGATTGAACAATTTTGGTCCCAGTATTGTTCCCTGGGGTACGCCAAAAGATATACACATCATCATCATCACCAATAATTTGTTGATTAATTTAGATAAATTACTACTAAGAAACAGTCCAACCCTTAATTTATTCAATCAAAAATAATAAATATAATACCAAGAAAATATTGAAATTTGATGATTTAGTTTGTATCACCAGAAATTATTCCCGGGCGCGGCCACCGCTGCTGCTCACTGCACCCCTCACCTCCCAGGGGGTGATCAAGGGTGATGGGCCAAATGCAGAGAATAATTTCGCCACACCTAGTGTTTGTGTGACAATCATTGGTACTTTAACTTAACTTTAATCTATTTATCCTTTAAACAAAAAAATGCTTGTCCCTTTGATGAGGTGTGGGGTGTCAAACTTGTTTTCATTGAGGGCCACATCACAGTTATGGCTGTCCTCAGAGGGCCGCATGTAACGGCAAATAATATCTGAATTATCCTGTGCATTTGAGGACAATATATATGTGGAGGGGGGCGTGGCCTGCAAGCCTGCCGCGGAACGGGGTGTGCAAGGATTGGCCTCGAAGACAGTGACAGGTGAGTGGATGGCCCAGGTGGGCCTTGTTATCTAATCACCTGTCGCCTTTATTAGCAGCAGCCGGGACAAGTAGTTGGAGTTGGAAGCTGGAGAGAGAGCGAGAGCGAGACGCCTGAAAGAGACTGCTGAAAAGCAATCCCAGACTGTTGTAATAAAAAAGATTGTATTCAAACTGTCTACCGGGCTCACGGAGGATCTTTCGGGCTCAGGAGAACCCTCACGGCAAAGAGACCTTTTACAGTGGCGCCGAACGTACCTGAGTGCCGAAAATGGAAGCCGACCCCCTGGCAGCAGTAGCACGGGCCCTCGCAGAGGTGACAGCGGCCAGTCAACAGCAGATACAGGCGCTCCAACTTCAGCTGGCCCAGCAGACCCAAGTCGTGCAGGCGATGGCGGACCGGGTTGTAGCGACACCGCCAACAGCGGCGGCTGTCTCCGTCCCACGCATGGGGGACACCGAAGACCCCCAGGCGTTTATTGACTTTTTTGTGGCCGCAGCGGAGGCATGCGTGTGGCCGGAAGAGGAGTGGGGGGTGCGTCTACTGCCGCTGCTGGCGGGGGAGACGCAGTGGGCGGTGCTTAGCCTACCGGCGACCTCCCGCGTGCACTTTCCGGACCTCAGGAGGGCGGTGCTGGACCGGACCGGTTGCACTGCCGAGGACCACCGACGCCGGCGACACGTTGGCTGCAGCCAAGAGAGGGCGACGACCAGGTGATGGAGCGGCTGGTCACGGAGCAGTTCCTGGAGGCGATCCCAGCGCGGACGGCGGCCTGGGTCCGTTACCACTGGCCCCAAGACCTGGCCGCAGCAGTGACGCTCGCCGAGGACCACCTGGCGGTGCACCGCAAGGCGCGAAGGAAGACGACCGTGGAGGCAGCCGAGCGCCCAGCACCAGCACCGCGCAGACCGAGCGTGCAGCGCAACTCACTCTTTTTATTGTGTTTCCTATGAATACAGTGCTTCCCGCGCAGACAACCCCTCAAACGCCTGGGCAGGTGTGCTGGAAACGTGGGCAGGCCGGTCACGTGCGTCAGGGACGTGAGGCAGGTGATCCGGGTTGCCGGCTTTCCGGCGCCCTCCCCTGGCCCGGGTGAGACTAACGGTAAGGATACAAGGGAGTACACACCGGGCGATGGTGGATTCGGGCTGCGAGCAGTCCATGAACCACCAGAACCTGGTTCGACCCGGGGCTTTGAGGCAGGCAGCACGGGTGAAAATTAGATGTGTTCATGGGGATGTGCACGAATACCCTGTGGTGCCGGTAGAAATTCAATACGGCGGACAAAAGCATAGTGTCAAGGTTGCTGTAAGTGCGCACCTTACGCACCCCTTAATCCTGGGTACCAATTGGGCTGGGTTTAACAATTTAGTGACGCAGTGTGTGGGGATGCGTTCACGACCGGTGGGAAAGGGGAATATCTGCGCGGTTCTCAGCGGTGACGCGGGTTCATCCGACACCGCCGAGGGGGAACCGGCGGGGGCTTCGCGGGAAACTCCCCCGCCCCTCCACTGGCACCTTACGGAGGATTTCCCCCTCAAACAGTCTCGGGATGACACTCTGCGCGCGGCCTGGGACCAGGTGATTTCCATCGATGGTCAGCTGGTGCGCCCGGGAACAGCGCGGGTATTCCCTCACATTTCAGTCATTAGCGATAGATTATACAGAGTGAGTCGTGACACTCAAACAGGAGAGGAGATCACCCAGTTGTTGGTGCCGAAACGTCGTCGGGAAATGGTTTTCGAAGGGGCCCATGTTCAACCCGTGGCCGGACACATGGGGTATGATAAAACACTCCACCGGGTAATGGTCCGTTTCTATTGGCCAGGCATCCGGGCCGACGTGCGCCGCTGGACTGGCAGCTAGCTGGTCAATTCAGCGGCCACCCCCAGGGCGCCTTTGCGCCCATTACCACTCATGGAGGTCCCGTTTGAGCGGATTGGCATGGACCTCGTCGGACCATTTCACCCGAGCACACGGGGATATCGTTTTGCGCTAGTCCTGGTGGATTACGCAACTCGTTACCCCGAAGCAGTGCCGCCGCGCTCCATCTCTGCAAAGAGTGTAGCGCAAGCGCTGTTTCAGGTCATCTCTCGAGTCGGAATCCCGAAAGAGATTCTGACTGACCAGGGCACATCCTTTATGTCACGCATGATAAAGGAGCTATATGGATTATTGGGGAGCCCTCTATTCTCCTCCGTGACAATCAGTTCTCGTTAGCACAGAGAGCGGATGTTGCCAGGCTGCAGCACCGCTTTTCTGATGTGTTCTGCCCCCGACCCGGCCGCACGAACCTCATCCATTATCATATTGAGACCAGTGTGACGGTGCGGTCTCGGCCCTATAGGCTGCCCGAACACAAACGCAAAGTGGTTTGGGAAGAATTAAAGTCTATGCTGGAGTTAGGGGTAATAGAAGAGTCACACAGTGCGTGGTGCAGACCCATCGTTCTGGTAAGGAAGAAGAATGGGTCCGTGCGGTTCTGTGTGGATTACCGCAAGGTAAATGAAGTGTCACGTTTTGACGCCTACCCAATGCCCCGGGTCGACGAGCTCCTGGATCGGCTAGGCACTGCTCGTTTTTTCACGACACTGGATTTGACCAAGGGCTACTGGCAGATTCCCTTGTCGCCAGAGTCCAAGGAAAAAACGTTATTTTCCACTACGGAAGGATTTTACCAATTTGTGACACTTCCGTTCGGCTTGTTCGGTGCGCCCGCCACGTTCCAGCGCCTCATCGACCGGGTGCTGCGCCCTCACGCTGCATACGCGGCCGCCTATCTGGATGAAGTCATCATCCAGAGTGGATGCTGGGAAGAACACATGCAGCGGCCGGTGCTTAGCCTACCGGCGGTCTCCCGCGTGCACTTCCCGGACCTGAGGAGGGCGGTGCTGGACCGGACCGGTTGCACCGCCGAGGACCACCGACGGCGGTTTCGGGCGCTGCGTCTGGGGACGGAGGACCGCTCGTTCGTGCTCGGGCAGCAGCTCCGGAACGCGGCAACACGTTGGCTGCAGCCAAGAGAGGGCGACGACCAGGTGATGGAGTGGCTGGTCACGGAGCAGTTCCTGGAGGCGATCCCAGCGCGGACGGCGGCCTGGGTCCGTTACCACCGGCCCCAAGACCTGGCCGCAGCAGTGACGCTCGCCAAGGACCACCTAGCGGTGCACCGCGAGACGACCGTGGAGGCGGCCGAGTGCCCAGCACCAGCACCACGCAGACCGAGCGCAGCGGGAGGAAGCCGCGCAACTAACTCTTTTTATTGTGCTTCCTTGCAGATCCCGGCTGCTGCGAATACAGTGCTTCCCGCTGGGAAGAACACATGCAGCGGGTGGGCGCAGCCGGGCGGCTTCCCGGCCTGAGTCTGGCAGTGGAGGTATGTGGAGGGGGGCGTGGCCTGCAGGCCTGCCGCGGAACGGGGTGTGCAAGGACCGGCCTCGAAGACAGCGACAGGTGAGTGGATGGCCCAGGTGGGGGCAGTTTTTAATAAATTATAAGTCACCCGTCGCCTTTATTAGCAGAAGCCGGGACGAGACAAGTAGTTGGAGTTGGGAGCTGGAGAGAGAGCGAGAGTGAGATGCCTAAAAGAGACTGCTGAAAAGCAATCCCAGACTGTTGTAATAAAAAAGATTGTACCGCATTTTCCGCACCATAAGCCGCACCTAAAAACCACAATTTTTCTCAAAAGCAGACAGTGCGGCTAATAACCCGGTGCGCCTTATATATGGATTAATATTCATATTTATTTTCATAAAGTTTAGGTCTCGCAACTACGGTAAACAGCCGCCATCTTTTTTCCCCGTAAAAGAGGAAGCGCTTCTTCTTCTACGGTAAGCAACCGCCCCCATAGAAGAGGAAGCGCTTCTTCTTCTACTGTAAGCAACCGCCAAGGTGAGCACCCGCCCCCGTAGAAGAAGAAGCGCGCGGATATTACGTTTCATTTCATTTGTGTGTTTCTGTAAAGACAACAAAATGTCTCCTACTAAGAGACACGCGTACAAGGTTCCACTGACTTTTGATATTCATGTAAACCGCACTGTGGATACAACGGGAACACGTACGGTGAATATTCGCACCACAGGGAATGAGAAGTCGTCCTACTGTGGTTCTAGCTTGCCATGCTAACGGCCAGAAACTTCCACCCACGGTGATATTCAAAAGGAAGACCTTGCCAAAAGAGAACTTTCCAGCCGGCGTCATCATAAAAGCTATCTCGAAGGGATGGATGGATGAAGAAAAGATGAGCGAGTGGTTGATAGACGTTTACGCGAAGACACCGGGTGACTTTTTTCACGCAGCGCCGTTCCTGTTGATCTACGACTGCATGCGCGTCCACATCATCGATGGTGTCAAAAAACAAGTGAAGCACACCGAAGAAGAATAATTTGAGGGATTTGTGGATGAGTAATAACTTCAGAAAGTGAGCTTTAAATGTTTATTTTGTGTGTTGTGTGACACTAACGTATGAGCAACGTTGAGTTATTGATGTTGCTATTGCTCTGCACTATTTTGAGTGTTACTATTTTTGTGATTGCACATTTGTACATTACATTTTGGGAGTGAACAGAGTTGTTATAACGCTGGTTTGTAATATATTATTAAAGTTTGACTGACCTATCTGACTGTTTTGTTGACATTACCTTTAGCGTAGCGTAGGTGCGGCTAATAGCACGGGGCGGCTAATAGGTAAACAAAGTTTTGAAATATTCCGTTCATTAAACGTGCGGCTAATAACACGGGGCGCCTTATGGTGCGGAAAATACGGTATTTAAACTCTCTACCGGGCTCACGGATGATATTTCGGGCTCAGGAGAACCCTCACGTCAAAGAGACCTTTTACAATATATTTTTAACGCACACCATAAAAAACTGCAACTCAGTCGCTAGAATTTGACTGTAAAATTACGTTGATTTTTGCAACGTAACGGAAAAACATCAATGGAAAAACCGTACCAGCCCTTTTTCAATTCTGGCAACTGAGCTGCCAGTTTTTTCTCGTAAAAAACCTGTGATACCGTTTTTGCATTTACAGTAATACACTGTAAAAACTACCGTAGATTTTTCGTTTAAAAAAAAAAAAGCAGCTTTATCGCCAGAAATTTACAGTAAAAACAGTGGGGTTTTTTTCAATGTACAGTAATGTGCTGTAAAAAAACACCATCAATTTTACCATAAAATCTATTGTCATGTTTACAGTGTACAACTGAATGGAAAAATCATAAGTATTTAA
>NC_084742.1:57506344-57526344 GCF_033978785.1 Entelurus aequoreus | reverse complement strand
ACTTCAGAAACCCACTGTCAATAATTACAGTTGGTCGCTACTTTTAGGAACTGGTCAAGGGGGTGACCCCGGGATGCAGAGACGGGAGGCAAGTTTGTAAAACAAAAGGGAATCAATTTAATGAGTCCAACAAGTGTAACAAAAGGTGGGGCAGAAGTGCACACAAAATACTTAAATTCTGTTTTATTCTCGCTGACTTGGCGTGACTGGCGTGTAAAGGAGTGTCGACATCCTTCTCTGACGCATTTATTTCTGTTTCCGTAGCAGCGCATGTCCGACTTCCGGCATCTACTGTGTGTCCTTCTCCCGCAAAGAAACACACGAGTGTGTTCTAATCATGGCAGACTTAGTGACAAACAACGAAGACGACTATTTTTGGTCAAATGAGGATTCACAACCTTATCTTTTTGAGACTGAATATACTGAGGATGAACTGCTGCTTATAGAAGCGAGCACAAAAAAGAGGGTGAAACGTTGGAGCAGACGGAAGCCTAGAGAGTGAGGTGAAAGTGACTTTAATGCTGTAAATGTGAAATTTGAAGCCATGCTATTTCGACATACATGGAGTGCTTACCCAAATAAACCGGAAAAAACGTCCCCGGCCAGCTGGACCAAACCGACAACTGTCCATCAAGCGAGTCACACTTTATATCGATCCTGATACAAGCAGCACGTCATGTGTGCTATTACAACTACAGTACATAGACTGTCTGGCTAGCTGTGTACAAACACGACATGAAATAATACTTTACAGATACTGTAATATGATTGTTCATGTTTTTCACTCAGTACACATTGGTGTCTTATCACATTATGTTGTGTATTAGAAACTCAGACGCGTTTTGTGTTAGAAGCTAGCTTATCGCTTTTCGTATCTAGTTTTTACGGCTAATACCGTAGCATGCTGATGTGTTAGTACGCTAGAAAAATAGTTCCTCAGTGTTCACTCTTACAATAACAATGTTGCTACAGTTTGGTTATTGTACAGGTTACAGAACATAAATGAAGTATTGTTGACGGTTTTTTAATGTATTTTTAAAGTGATTTAGAATAGAATGGACTTTATTGTCATTATATTTGCATATAACGAGATTAAGGACTCCAATTTAAGGTGCGGTAGTGGAAACAAATATGGGATAAAAATAAGTTTCACAAGAAATAAAGATAAAAAATAAGAATTGAAATAAACAGACTACTATCCAATAAAAATAATTACAATCCTGTACAATATACAAAATACTATACAATATACAGAACAAGACAAGAGTACCGGAGTAATAACAATTAGTGTCGGATGTATTGCACTCGAAGGGTACTATTGCACAGTAGGGTATTAGGGTAGGATATTGTATAGGGGTGAATTATTTATTGTAAGTTTGAGTTCAAGATGGTGACAGCTCTTGGAAAGAAGCTGTCTCTGAGCCTGTTTGTTCTGGCTCTGATGCACCTGTAGCGCCTGCCCGATGGTAGCAGGTGGAAGCCAGGGTGTGTGCTGTTCTTGGTGATGTTTTTTGCTCTGCTGAGGCAACGGGATATGTGTAAATCTTTCAGGGAGGTGAGGGGGCAGCCGATGATTTTTTTGTGCAGAGTTTATGACCCTCTGAAACGCCTTTTTAGAGGTAAAATTGATTGCTTACATTAGCTGCATTGCTAGCTACCTAGAACGAGCCAATTTTTATGTTAGAATGCAGAAAACCCCAACATTTTTCTTGTTATTTTTCATAATGATTGTGAACGATAGACACAATTTAAAAAAAAAAAAAGAAGAAAAAAAAAGTGCAGTGCCCCTTTAAGAACTCACTGCACTTGGTTTTCACCGCACACTTTTTGGGCCACTTCAATCGGTCTTTCTCTACACGTGTGCAACCAGAATGAAAACTGAACATCCTTTCTTAAACGACTGTGAAGAAATAAGTATGCAACGTCCTGTGAACCCTGTGTGCAAAAAACCCCCTTGAAATTACAGCCGGAAAAGCTGGTTCCCTTTTCTGCATAGTAAGAGTAAAAGTTCTTGGTTTGTAAACAATGCAACCTCCCGCTCCTTCTTACAACATCGAATAGTCAAATGGATTTAAAAAATACACTTATTTGCAGGTATCAATTATTCAAATGATCTTTTCTGCTCTTAGCTGGCATTTAAGAGGGTTCAGGAAACCGAGAGGCCAATGAATAATCCAACATGTATCTATATATATGTGTGTGTGTGTGTGTATGTATGTGTATATATATATATGTATATATGTATGTATGTATGTATGTATGTATTATTTTAACGGGCATGACGGTGCGCCGTCGTCATGACATTGCTGGTTTTACTAGCAGAGGAGCATGTTCGGCAGCGCGCACACACAGAGTACTTACAAGCAGACACAGTGTGTAGACAGAAAAGGGAGAATAGGCGCATTTTGGCCTAAAAACTAACGATAAAGGTAAAGTTATAACACTGATACGCCCTCAGGAAGAGGTGCTTCAAGACATGGCTAGCTAGTTAGCGGCTAACATCGATCCGCAGTCGGCAGTGTTTTAGCTACTTAAAAATCACTAATCCTGGCCTCCGTGGTGACAAATAAAGTAAGTTTATTACACGTATTGTTATCACTGGAGGACGAGGAATAGTTAGACATGCTTCACTACAAACCGTAGGAGGATACAATAGCTCACCGGCATCACCGCTAACAAAAGATAACGTTCCTAAATGTAAACAAATGCCATGGGTGGATCTACACCTGACAGCCACTGTAACGATACCAAGTACAAGAGCGTTTCTAGTCGATACCGCTATGATTACATCAATATTTTTTAGCGTCACAAAATCTTTTTTTGTTTAAATTTTTTTTTATATTATGTTTATAAACTCAGTAAATACGTCCCTGGACACATGAGAACTTTGAATATGACCAATGTATGATCCTGTATCGATACCCACATTAGTGGTATCATCCAAAACTAATGTAAAGTATCCATGTATGTACATATGTATGTATGAATTGTTTTAAAGGTATTAAAAAAAAAAGTCATAACGGACTGTGACTGAAGGAGAGAAAAAGGCGTCATGGAAATGCAGAGGAAGTGAGCGCAAACCAAAACTACTTTCACTCTCTTTACAATTTCAAGTCATTTCCCTTTTGGACAACAAAATCGACTGACCCCTCGCGAGCAATGCAGGTCAGCAAAAGTGCTGCGTCTGCACGCTGTGTGGCTACTAATAGTGCTGAGGTCGTCCTGCGGCAACACTGCGCTACACTTCTGAGTACACTTGCTAAGAAAGTAGGCCGTCACTGTGGTGGGGGGGGAGTAGTGTCACAACAATGCGGCTCGACAGACTCATGGGCGTGTGCCTGTGGTTTGTGCAGAACCCCCTCGGCTTTAAAACACAGCAAAAAAATGAAGCACAATTATTCCAGTCATGTCGAGGAAGATCTCAAGTGTGCTGCACGGCCTTCTGTAAAACATTAGTCGCTTCACAGTATCAACTTTGTTGGTTTAAAATCAAAATATTTAGTTCGTAAGTAAATTGTATTTATATAGCTTTTCTCACAGAGAGACTTCACAAAGGGCGTCACTTGGTTAAAATACAAATAGTACAATCACAACAAACACTCAACATGACGCAACAACAGAAACATTGAAAAATTAAATAACTAGATGAGGCAATTTTTTGGGACGGCGTGGCGAAGTTGGTAGAGTGGCCGTGCCAGCAATCGGACGGTTGCTGGTTACTGGGGTTCAATCCCCACCTTCTACCATCCTAGTCACATCCGTTGTGTCCTTGGGCAAGACACTTCACCCTTGCTCCTGATGGCTGCTGGTTAGCGCCTTGCATGGCAGCTCCCGCCATCAGTGTGTGAATGTGTGTGTGAATGGGTGAATGTGGAAATACTGTCAAAGCGCTTTGAGTACCTTGAAGGTAGAAAAGCGCTATACAAGTATAACCCATTTATCATTTATTTATTTATAATTCCTGAAGGAATTGCGTGTGAATGCTCCAATGCTGAAGTTGAACAGAACTCCTGGAATTTTTTTGAGAATTGTTAAAGTAGAGCACACAATTCCTGAACAGGCTGAATATTTTGAAGCTGGAACAGGTTGAATCTGATGAAAAATGTGGGAATTTTGGAACTTTGAAGAATGTCCCATTGATTAAAATTAGAGATGTCCGATAATGGCTATTTTACCGATATCCGATATTCCGATATTGTCCAACTCTTAATTACCGATACCGATATCAACCGATACGATACATACAGTCGTGGAATTAACACGTTATAATGCCTAATTTTGTTGTGATGCCCCGCTGGATGCATTAAACAATGTAACAAGGTTTTCCAAAATAAATCAACTCAAGTTATGGAAAAAAATGCCAACATGGCACTGCCATATTTATTATTGAAGTCACAAAGTGCATTATTTTTTTTAACATGCCTCAAAACAATAACAGTGCAATACTTTTTCATAAATAAATAAATGATAGATGGGTTATACTTGTATAGCGCTTTTCTACCTTCAAGGTACTCAAAGCGCTTTGACAGTATTTCCACATTCACCCATTCACACACACATTCACACACTGATGGCGGGAGCTGCCATGCAAGGCGCTACCAGCACCCATCGGGAGCAAGGGTGAAGTGTCTTGCCCAAGGACACAACGGACGTGACTAGGATGGTAGAAGGTGGGGATTGAACCCCAGTAACCAGCAACCTTCCGATTGCTGGCACGGCCACTCTACTAACTTCGCCACGCCGTCCCCAACATGGTCACTACTGCCTAGTTTCTCTTGTTATATTCTTATTTTACTGTTATATTTTTATTTTCATTATTGCTTTTTATTTTTATTCTTATTGTAATATTTTTCTTTTCTGTTTCTATTTATACCCCCATTATTTACTTTTTAAACTCTGTCTCAATTCTGTACACTGCTGCTGGAATTTTAATTTTCCTGAGGGAACTCCCCTGAAGGAATCAATAAAGTACTATCTATCTATCCAAACAGCAGCTTGGAATTTGGGACATGCTCTCCCTGAGAGAGACTATGAGGAGGTTGAGGTGGGTGGGGGTAGGTGGTAGCGGGGGGGTTTATATTGTAGCGTCCCGGAAGAGTTAGTACTGCAAGGTGTTCTGGGTATTTGTTCTGTTGTGTTATGGTGCGACTGTTCTCCCGAAATGTTTGTCATTCTTGTTTGGTGTGGGTTCACAGTGTGGCGCATATTAGTAACAGTGTTAAAGTTGTTTATACGGCGACCCTCAGTGTGACCTGTATGGCTGTTGACCAAGTATGCCTTGCATTAATTCGTGAAGAGAACAGCCGGTAGATATTATGTGACTCGGACGGCATGCACGCAAAGGAAATGCCTTTAAGGTTTATTGGTACTCTGTACCGCTCCTTACGTCCGTGTACACAGCAGCGTTTTAAAACGTCATACATTTTACTTTTAGGAACCGATACCGATAATTATGAAACCGATACCGATAATTTCCGATATTACATTTTAAAGCATTTATCGGCCGATAATATCGGGCTGCCGATTAATTAACTAATTAAAATGGAAATTGCCCAAAAATTCGGAAGTTTCGGGAAAAGCGGGAATTTTTTTTAAATGGTAAAAAACTCGAATGGTCTGAATGAGTTGAAATGGTTGGTGTTGAAACTTTTCAAATCGGTTGAGAAATGTTGAAGTAGTAACATCTTGAATTGAGAAATGGTATTACGGAATTCCTGGAATTTCGGGAAAACCGGGAATTTTTCCAGTTCAAAAAACAACTTAGTTTTTGGTCCTAATCAAGAGGAATGTTTTGACGGTGGAACGGTTGAAGTGGGTTGAAAAATGTGGGAGGAGTAGTCGGCAGAAAAAAGGGTGGAAATAGGGCTTTGGAAAACCAGGAATTCTGGAAAATCCTGGAATGTTTTTGAACTTGGAAAATTAATGGTTTGAATTTCCAGAATGGTGGAATGTGTTGAAGGTGGAATGGTTTGAATTGGTTGAAAATTGTGGAAATGGTGGAAGTTTGAAAAATGGCCAATTCATTTTGAATGGGAAAAATGTCCCGGAAAACCAGGAATTTTGGGAAATCTGGGAATTTTTGGAATTTGTTAAGGGAAACCCCGCGATTCCTGAATAGGCTGAACAGTTTGAAGTTGGAACGGTTTGAATCGGATGGAAAAATGTGGAAGGTAATGCGCGCCAAAATCTGGAGAAGAAGAACAAGTAGTTGTTGAATAATAATAATAAATAGATTAATTTTGGTGTAGAAAACCATATGTGTGAATGCTTTGGAGCATTCACACAAATATGATGATAAATAATAACGTAGGAAGGGAAATTGGGTCTAAGCATGTCAACAGAAGGTGCAGCTCTCAGCGCGTACAGGAGTGCATTCCACCATCAACACTAACCACTCACACTGACGGAATATTCATGATAGAAGTCGTTCTTTTCTTTGTTTCACACATTACCGGAGATCACAGATTCACACTTGCACAATTCAACTTGTACAAAAAGGAGTGGGAAGAAGCAGGTTTTATTTATAGTACTACTCTTTGTCTGTGACTTTGCAATTGCTACCTGCAAAAGTATTCAATTGACGCATGGTGGAAATTCCAAAGCCTTAGCTGAGCACCAATCATTGGAAATCGTGCAATCAAGATGATAGTGTGACTTCCTGTTTAGATGTCACCCTTTTCTCGTAGGCAAAGAAAAAACAAAGAGTGCGTAGCAATAGGCCAAAATGTTGAAAGAGCCATGTTGGACCAAAAATGCAAGAAACAAATCTGTGTGGAGCCGCAAAAACTTAAAAGCATTATTGTTATTAGTGTTATAATGAAGGCAACACATGATGTGTCTATATTAGCCTACTATCAAAATGACTTTAAAAGTCTTATTTAAGTGTTATAATGAAGGCAACACATGATGTAAGTGTATATTAGCCTACTATCAAAATGACTTTAAAAGTCTTATTTAAGTGTTATAATGAAGGCAACACATGATGTAAGTGTCTATATTAGCCTACTATAAAAATAGACTTTAAAAGTCTTATACAAGTGTTATAATGAAGACCACACATGATGTAAGTGTCTATATTAGTTGTATTAGCCTACTATCAAAATGACTTTAAAAGTCTTATATAAGTGTTATAATGAAGACAACACATGATGTAAGTGTCTATATTAGCCTACTATCAAAATGACTTTAAATGTCTTATATAAGTGTTATAATGAAGACAACACATGATGTAAGTGTCTATATTAGTTGTATTAGCCTACTATCAAAATTACTATGTGTCGCAGGCTGACGCAAACCTTCGTTAACAGAAATGTTGAAATGTAATATTTATTCTACACATTTATAGAACATTGGAAAACATTAGTAAAACTTCTCAGAGGGTGAGATAACTCCTGGAAATGACTGTCTTAGAATGGCCAAAAATATAGATGTGTGTGTCCAAGTTAAAGGAAACGGCAGGCTGTCTTCTTCTAATGGATTGATTACAATCTTTGCAAGCTGGGTAACGTTTGCTGTGGTCTGGAACAACATGGCACACAAACAACTAACAGATGTTTATATATATATATATATATATATATATATATATATATATATATATATATATATATATATATATATAGCCAATATTACATACAGATAATGTGTCATGATACATGCAAATATAATTAAATACACAGAGGACATAAGTAAAGGAAATTAAATGAGCTCAACTATACCTACAAATGAGGCATAATTATGCAATATGTACATACAGATAGCCTAAATAGCATGTTAGCATCGATTAGCTTGCATCCATGCACTGACAAAATATGCCTGGTTAACACTCCACACAAGTCAATAACATCAACAAAGTTCACCTTTGTGCATTCACGCACAGCATAAAATGTTTGGTGGACAAAAAGAGACGAAGTAGTGGCATAAAACACTGTTTTTCTGCGGTGAGTTCAAGTATTCCCAAAATTAGTAGGACAAAAGAGCGCTCGCCAAAAACTCATCAGTGAAGCATGTTTAATATAAACAGTGAGCTTTCTAACAATTAGGAAGGTTTGTGTTATGTTGTCCTCCTACAGAAACCATATTAAAACAAAAAATATATTTTTTCACTGATCTTTTTACATTTTCACACATTTTTGAAAAAGCCCCAGTTAGCCACTAGGGCTGCGCTAAAGAGCTGCACGGGGCTTGAGATCCACGGGTTGCCAACCCCCGCAAGATGGATAGACTTATGCAGTGAGTAAATAAAATAAACTTGAAATTAATCAAAATTTGAAAGATAAATATACAAATATTTGAAAGAAATCTGTATAAAGTGCAATGACCGGCACAAATGATTAAGAAACTAAAAATATATAGACTTAGACTTAGACATACTTTAATGATCCACAAGGGAAATTGTTCAACACAGTAGCTCAGTTACAATGATGGAAAGTGTAAGGATATGGGCCTACAATATAATTGGTGCTGCAACAACTAATTGATTAAAACATTTATTCAGTTAGAAAAAAACTTCAATTTATATTCTGTTAGTTAGATTATTTGTTTAATGAGTGTAACTAATAAAAAGGAATAAAATCCAGACCGTACGGAGTGCCTGGAATTGAGACACGCAAACATAGTTGTGTTTTATGTGATTATTCGAACAAATTAATTGATAGACTATTCAATTACTGAAGTAATCCATAGCTGTGACCCTTAATATTAACAAACAATATGCAAATAACACAATTACATTTACATACTAGAACAACCACAGTTATCTTTGGAATGTACCAATAATTGAAACATTAAAAGAATAAAATGTACTACATTTGTCAGACCATAGGGCACACCGGATTATAAGGTGCATTAAAGGAGTCATATTATAATTTTGTCTACATTAAAAGACTTCTTTGTGGTCTACATAACATGTAATGGTGGTTCTTTGGTCCAAATGTTGCATAGATTTTGTTTTACAGATCATCTTCAAGCCGCTTTCTGACAGTCGCTTCAGGATGCACCGTTTTGTGGGCGGGTCTTATTTACATGCCTCCACTTCGACAGCATCATCTTTGTTGTGGCGGTAGTCTCTAGCGCTTCCGTAGCGAATCTACTGACAGATGTAAGTTAAAACTGTATGCTACTTTATAGCAAAATGGCAACAGCAGAGGATGAATGCCCCACAACAGGAATATAGAGAAGGAGCTTATTGACTACAATGGCGGACCAGCGCAAATTATTTGAACTTATGCAGATCCCAAATACACATCAGCAGGTACCAATAAGTAAGAAAAGTTGGTTTTGCATAATATTTAGATTTTAGATTTAGATTTATTGGTCCCCGTTGGGGAAATTCATTTTCACTGCCGTACATTTAAACAATAGACATTACACATCACGAACAAAAATAACAAAAAGACATCCTACATGACCAACACATTTACAGGCTTGTCAGACAGGTCGGCCGGGCCTACTGTTTAGGGCAGCTATAGCTGCAGGGATCAGGCTTTTCCCAAGGCGGGTCCTCCGGAATTTGATGGTTCTGTACCTGCGCCCTGATGGTAGTGGGGTGATGTATTGGTGTAGTGGGTGAGTGATATCCTGGACTATCGTGTTTGCCAGTCGAATGATGGACCTGTGGTTTAAATCTGAAATGTTGGGTGTGGATAGGCCGATGATTTTAGCTGCTATGTTTGTAATGCGTGTGAGTGGTCCGGTTGGTTACAGAAAGCATGGTGAAAAAACATGTGGAACAGTACATAAGGATGGGTTGAACAATGCTTTGGTAAAGTAATAACAGGAGGTGAGGTGCAACGTATAGTCCTTTAAGTTTACGGATGGCTGACAGTCTTTGTTGACTTCTTTTTTGAATGTCCGTGGTGTGCTGATCAAAGGTGAGTTTACTGTCTAAGGTTACGCCCAGGTATTTAAAAGTGTCAACTGTTTTAACTGTTTGTATGTTTATGATGATGGGGGGCTGAGGTGAGGGGGGGTTGAACCGTATTTCTTCTGTTTTATTGACATTGATGTCCAGATAACTGGCTGTGCATGACTCTGTGAAATGTTTGACTGTGTTATGATAGTCCAGGATGGATTGACTGTTGGAGAGGAGTGCAAGAATGGCTGTATCATCTGAGTATTTTAAGTATGTTGTGGTGGGTGAGATGCTACGGCAGTCATTGGTGTAGAGTGCGTACAGGAAAGGGCTCAACACACATCCCTGTGGGACCCCGGTATTGATGGTAAGCATCGGGGATGTGCTTGAGCCCACCCTTACTACTTTTGCAAAACAAAATGCCAGATAAGGTCTCCTAATAGGTGCCATTTTGGGGTCCTTATACACACACCATAATAATACCGTACGTTGAAGCACAGTACGTCTGACTATGGTAGCCGTAATGCTCCGACAAGCCATCAAGTGGTGCAACTTCGTAGCTTACCAAAGACTTACTAAAACATTTTGTGAAATTTTTGAGCGCCGTGTGTCATGTGCAATATTCTCATTGAAACATTTAAAGTTTTGGTGTTGTTTACTGGCGTCATCTTGCAGTCTACACGTATCTCTTATGTGTGACTGCCATCTACTGGTCACACTTATCATTACACGTGTACCAAATTAAATTGCTTCGAGGTCGGTAGGCACAATCAGAATGAATACATACATTAGGCGCACTGGGTTATAAGGCGCACTGTCGATTTTTGACAAAATGAGAGGATTTTAAGTGCGCCTTAGTCTGAAAAATGTGGTACATTTTGACCAGAATGTGTTAGCATCAATACTATGTGTTCCTGTGTCTCAGTATTCATGCAATAATAACAATAATGCTTGCCCCGTACATGATGATTTCGTTATAGCCAGACTTTTGATGCAACTATGAACGTCTAGAACACAGGTGTCAAAACCTGCAAACACCTGGAAATGATGTGTGTCAATAAAGTACTTCATATTTTTTCACTAAATGTAATTGATTTTTTTTTCATTTTAACAGAAAAAATGTGTACTACTTGAAATTGCATACCTTTTAAACTTTAATAGTATCCAATATTGCAACAAGTTTTACAGTATATTTTCATACTTTCCAAACATGTTTTTGTCTAAAAAAAATACTTAACTTTACAGCAAACTACCCATCAAATTAATAAACATTACAACACATTTTATGTTGTTTACAATTTACAGCATATTACTGTAAATTGAAAAGAACTACTGCTTTTTTTTGCGTTAAATTTATGTTGACTGAGCTGCCAGTTTTTGACTGTAAAATCTACGGATGTTTTTAACGGTGTATTACTGTAAATGGATGCATTTGTTTTTACGGTAGAAAAACTGGCAGCTAAGTTGCCTGATTTAAAAAAAATAACTACTGTTTTTCCATTAACAATATAATGTTGTAAAAACCAATTGATTGATTGATGGAAACTTTTATTAGTAGATTGTACAGTTCCGTACATATTCCGTACAATTGACCACTAAATGGTAACACCCGAATAAGTTTTTCAACTTGTTTAAGTCGGGGTTATACTCAGGAGCGACTTATGTGTGAAATTATTAACACATTACCGTAAAATATCAAATATTATTTTGCTCATTCACATTAGAGACTAGACGTATAAGATTTCATGGGATTTAGCGATTAGGAGTGACAGATTGTTTGGTAAACGTATAGCATGTTCTATATGTTATAGTTATTTGAATGACTCTTACCATTAAGGATGTCCCGATACAACTTTTTCACTTCCGATACGATACCGATATTGTAGCCTTGAGTATTGGCCGATACTGATATCAATACGATACGATATAGGCACGAATCATACATATATTTATTACTTATTTTGTTGTGTGGAATGTTAGAAAAGGCTTGATAAAGTGATGTTACTGTTACTGATGTTGGAGTGTTAAAACAGGAAACAATAGTCAGCAAGAGTAGGTATAGGAAAAACTGACCCATTTATTATTAACCAATTGGTTACATAAATTTCAACCTTCAACATAAGAGTATTACCTCAACAAATCCAATAAAAACAAAATGTTATATTTAAAGTGCAAAATAACCACTAATACCAACATAATTATACAATTGAATAGAATAAATTAAAAATAAATTAGAAGACCCTGAAAAAAACCCTAAATCAATAAAAAAAATTAAAAAAAACGTTTAAAGTGCAAACAATTCAAGTTCACTTCAGTTATTTTAACCTCTTCGTGCATCTGGGGTATAGTTTTGTCTACAATGTAGTGGCGGCTAGGAATAATGTAGCAAGGTTCGAGGTGCTCCATTAAGCGTTTAAACCCGACATTACTCACCACCGACAGGGGCTGGTCATCAAGCACAATAAACTGGGCTATCTTTTCTGTTACGGCCATTGCCTTTTTGCTGTCCCGTGGTAGTTTGTCACGTCTTGCAAAGCTTTCGGCCAGCGTGGGTTGCTGAAGCGAGCCAGAGGTTTGTTGCTTTGCCTTGCTGCTCTCGCGAAAATCCTCATGTTCTTTTTTTGTGGTGTTTTTTCAAATGTGCGATGAGGTTGCTTGTATTGAACCTTCCCGGTTCTGTCCCTCCACGGGACACTTGCGCCTGACAAATGTTGCATTTAGCGGCAACGTCTTTGTCCGAGTTTAGGTTAAAATACTTCCACACAGCCGACATCACTACACTTTGCTGCAAGCACACGCGTTGTTGTGATCACCTGGGCTGTGCATGCTGGATCAGAGACGCTCTTCTTCCACGGCCGGCACCAACGTTAATTTAGGGGCATTGCCGCCACCTACTGTGTTGGAGTGTGATCAAACCAGAGTCACCTATTATAGACGTACTGCAGCGGTAAATGGACAGCTTATATCGGAGCGCTTATATCAGAGTTTTTAGATTCAGTCCGATAAAATCCGATATTCCCTTTTTTGGCTAATATCGGACTGATTTCCGATATCAATATCGGATCGGGAAATCCCTACTTACCATAATATGTTACGTTAACATACCAGGCACATTCTCAGTTGGTTATTTATGCCTCATATAACGTACACTTTTTCAGCCTGTTGTTCACTATTGTTTATTTATTTTAAATTGCCTTTCAAATGTCTATTCTCAGTGTTGGATTTTATCAAATACATTTCCCCAAAAAATGCGACTTATACTCCAGTGCGACTTATATATGTTTTTTTTCCTTCTTTATTATGCATTTTCGGCCGGTGCGACTTATACTCCGGAGCGACTTAAATGGACAGTCTACTTAAAACAATTTATATAATTAATAATGAAATCCAGAGGCAAATGTCTACATTATTCACTTTTACAACCGGCCCTCAATGAAAACCAGTTTGACTTCCCTGGTCTAGAAGAAGGCCAACGTTAATGCCTCACCTCACACTACCCAGATAAATAACTGGGAGAACATCTCTCCCACTAAGACCCCCTGCTGCTTGTGCACAGATCGCTTCAACGCTCCCCCGCCCAGACTTTTCATGCAGTCTCTTCGACACAAGACTGAGGGTTTTCTTGCTCTTCGACCTCGGTCACCCCGCCACAGACTGTGAGCTTTCTTGGAAAACATGGACTCTGAGGCGGAATTTTGTTACAATGTAGACAGACGCAGCGGAGCTCCCTTTATTAGGAAAATAGAGCTTGTTGGGCTCGTATCCCCTTTGTCTTGAGGTGTGCAGAAAGGTACGCCAAGTAGAGTAGAGGACTGCCTTGAAGTGACAATGAACATTTTCCACTCAGACGATGCATTTATACGCCGATACATAGTTGCATGTGCCTATATATTCCAACACGTGTCCATCTGCCATTTATTGGGCGAGGGACACAATGGAGGCCGCTGGGCATCAGACTGTAAAGCAAACAAGCGGCCATAGAGGAAGTAGGTTGTCTTTTGGAACTCTTGTCGCGTCACCCCCGCATACGCACACACTCGCTTGCTCTCACTTACGTGATCCTGATTGGGGGCGAATCCCGTGACGGGGCCGGGGGTTGCTACGTAAACATTCGTTAGCCAAACAAGCCCGCGTAACGTAGGCGAGAGAGCCCACGGACTTTAACAAGCATCACAGGATTATCTGCCATGTTTTGACCCATGTTGACGTCCGTTAGCTTGAACATCATGTATATCAGAGTGACCAAAACTCCTTCCACAGACTGATTAATCAAAGGGTGCAGGGGTCATTTTGTTTTCACCCTCAAAACCAGTACAACATTTAGATTTTTTTTTCAGAGAACTAGAAAATGCAATTTCGGTAGAAACTTTGTGTGAATACTGAAGAGCCAAAGCCGAACTGAAATGCTAACTTAGACTTAGACAAACTTTAATGATCCACAAGGGAAATTGTTCCACACAGTAGCTCAGTTACAAAGAATGGAAAGGATAATGCACACAAGGGCACAAAAAGAGGGCGAAAACAAAAGGTATAAAGTAGACTAAAAATGTACCATAGTAGCAATATAAAATATAACATTACCATGAGTTGATTAACGTGGACCCCGCCGACTTAAAAAAGTTGAAAAACGTATTCGGGTGTTACCATTTAGTGGTCAATTGTATGGATTATGTACTGTATAGTGCAATCTACTAATAAAAGTTTAAATCAATCAATCAAACATATGTAATATTTACACATTATATATACATTATATAATATATACTGATATTATCTTATATTATATTATATTTGTATATAATATATACAATATTTAACAAATCCCAATTACCATGTACAATATTACAGTATATGTAACAGTTGCAGCAAAAAATATATATATTAAAAAATCAAAAAGGGCAGCATAAAATAGAGATTTGAGAGAACAGTTGGCGCGCTGGACAGACCGTAACAAAAGATATGAGCAAAGTCAGCTAAAAAAGCTAACATGCTAACAGGACTGTATTTTCCGGACTATAGAGCGCACCGGTATATAAGACGCACCCTCTAAATTTTGGAAGAAAAAATATATTTTTCCACATATTAGCCGCACCGGGCTATTAGCCGCAGATATATACGTTGTGAATTGAGTAATTTACGCATAAAGATTTCAAAATGTTTATTTACATACCTTAATTATTTCCAAACGATGTCTGAACAGCATGATTTTTATGAAAAATACCAATCTGGTTTTAGGTCATTTCACTTCACCGAAACTGCTCTTTTGAAAGTTTACAGTGACGTGAAGATGGTCGCAACACAGTTTTGGTTTTACTCCATTTGACATCTGCCTTTGATACTGTGGATCACAGCATACTGATACTGACTCAAATCTGGGATGGGGGTTTCTGGTGCTGTTCTCCAGTGGTTTACTTCTTGTATCAATGGAAGAACTTTGACTAATGTCATGTCCAACCGCAACCAACCGCTACAATGTATGTATGCACATATACGTATATATTTATGTATGTATATATGTCTGATATGTATATATGTATATATGTATGCATATATGCGTATATATTTATGTATGTGTATATGTTTGTACATATGTATGTATGTACGTATGTATGTACAGTATATATGTGTATGGATGTATATTTGTATATGTATGAATGGATGTTTATGTGTGTGTGTGTGTGTGTGTGTATATATATATATATATATATATATATATATATATATATATATATATATATATATATATATATGTGTGTGTGTGTGTGTGTGTGTGTGTGTATGTATATATGTCTATGAATGTACAATATAAATGTGTATGGATGTATATTTGTATATGTATGAATATATGAATGGATGTTTATATATGTATGTGTGTGTGTGTGTGTGTATATATATATATATATATATATATATATATAGTGTGTGTGTGTATATATATACAACATATGTGTGTGTGTGTGTCTTATACAGGGTGTGTGTGACGCATCTAGTGCAGTAGAAGTAGGGAGATGTCTGTAGATAGTGCATGTTACTTTCTGCTTGCTACTCTCTGCTTACAGCTACTGCCGCCAGCTAGCCCCCTTCGGGGGGTGAAAAGAGGGGCCGAGTGCGTAAGTCTCCTCCTGCTGGTACAAAGCCTCTCCACCACCAAGACTCTTTCAGTGCCTCCTCGTGGCCACACACGGATAAGGGTCTTTGCAGAGCCCGAACTAAACTGAAGGGGATCTCGGAGCAGCAGTGGGCCCCAGAGACGTGGCGTATAGGCCCACCATTGTGTGGAACACGCCCTGACGCCCGTCAACCCTACCCCAACTATGGGTAAATAGCCCCATTGCCTTGTGGGTCAGCTTATTTAGGCAAAGGCTAAGGGAGCACACCCTGACAGAAAAGCAATGTGCTGGCGGTGCGTAATAGGCGGGCCTTGAAAGATTAAGGACCCGGCAACCTCCTGCAGTCATGATGGGGGGCTGGTCGTCATGGGCTCACCCACGCCACCGGGTTTACCTCATTGTGGTGAAGATAGTGCTACTGGAGAAAGCGCACCTCCTTTGGCACTTAAATATCTCCTTGCGCAGGTACCCACTTCTGACCATGGTTAACAGTACCTGGACTAACATCTGGTTGAAGTCTGACGGCGATGGGGTTTCTGGCAACGGGAGCAGGTTTGAATGGACTGGAAGCTCTTAGCTAGAACCGTGCACGGCAGCAGCACAGGGTATAGGTCGCTAACAGCTCGGTTGAGTGGAAGCTGTTTTCGGCAGACCCCTGTGTGTTTGAGCAGCCTTATTTAGGGACGGCACTGCTCACTTCAATTGAGGACGGGCCTACGAAAAGGTGGCCTAAAAATTGCCCACTCAATCTCGCCTGGATAGGATACCGCACCTATCGGGCCATTCCATATACCTGCGGTCGAAATAAAAAATAAAAATAAAAAATGCAACTTGAAACTGGCAACATGGAATGTAAGGACTCTCCTGGACTCGTACGGCACATCTGACAGACCTCACAGGAGAACTGCCTTGGTTGCTGCAGAGCTGAATCGCTACAACATTGACATTGCAGCCCTTAATGAGACCAGGATCCTGGATGAAGGCTCTCTAACTGAGGAAGGTATGGGCTACACATTCTTCTGGAAAGGCTACACCTCAGGAGGACAACATCTGCATGGTGTAGGAGTGGCCATCAAAAACACACTGCTGCCAAGACTCACTGAAACACCTGTCGGCATTAGTGAGAGACTAATGAGCCTCCGTATCCCCCTGGTCAGGAATCGCTATGCCACACTTCTCAGTGCTTATGCTTCGACCCTGCCATCTGAGAATGAGGTCAAGGATTCCTTCTACCAGTCACTTGATGAGGCTCTCTGCCGGATCCCCAAGAATGACAAGATTTTCTTGCTTGGGGATTTTAATGCCCGAGTGGGAGAGAACAGCAGGATATGGAGTGGAGTACTTGGCAGACATGGAGTTGGTCAGGTTAACTCAAATGGGATGAGACTGCTTACTCTCTGCTCAGAGCATAACCTGACCATAACCAACACCATCTTCCAGCAGAAGGCTAAATATAAGACTTCATGGATGCACCCCCGTTCTAAACATTGGCACCTGATAGATTATATCATAGTGAGGCGTAGTGACATCAAAGACGTCCTCATCACCCATGCCATGAGAGGTGCAGAGTGCTGGACAGATCATCATTTGATTATGACCAATGTCCATATGCAAGTGCGCCCCCCCTTGAGACAGCGAGGACCCAAAAGGAAGAAGCTAGATTGCGCCCGCCTGGGTAAACCCTGATCCAAGAAATGACTTTCGCCGCTCCCTGGCTGAGAAACTTGGGGAGGTGGAGTCTTCCTTGAACTCTTCTGAGAACTCTATCGACCAGAACTGGAACTCTTATCAGCTCGGCCCTCTATGAGGCAGCAGCCCAAACAATCGGCTTCAAGAGCCAGAACCACCAAGACTGGTTTGATGAAAACTCGGACACCATCCATGTCCTGTTGAAGGATATGCACAAAGCACACAGGGCAACCCTAGAGAACCCTTCATCCAGTAGTGCCAGGCATAAATGGCAGAGAGCTCAAGGAGAAGAGCAAAGGGCTGTTAGGAGGATGCAAAATGAGTGGTGGAGAAAAAAGGCACATGAAATCCAAACCTTTGCCGATAAAAATGACATGCACAACTTTTACAATGCTGTCAAGAAGACCTATGGCCCAACAAACCGCTGCATCATTCCCCTGAAAACAGCAGACGGCCTGTCAACCTTGAAGGACCAACCTAGCATCCTGCTGAGATGGGCGGAACCCTTTAGCCCCCTGTTGAATCAGGAATCTGATGCAAACCCCACTGTTCTGGATGAACTGCCTACACTTCCCGTCATGCACAATCTGGACGAGCCCCCAACCTTCCTGGAGGTCCGATCAGCTCCCCGCTCCCTCAAAAACAACAAATCCCCCAGTAATGACAACATCCCGGCTGAACTACTGAAGCAAGGAGGATACTTCTGCACAAGAACATTGCACCGGTACATCACAAAGGTCTGGGCTTAAGAGAATGTCCCACAACAATGGAGAGACGCCATTGTTGTCACTATCTACAAGAACAAGGGTGACAAGGCTGTCTGTGGTAACAGTAGGGGCATTTCACTCTTTGCTGTTGCCGGTAAAGTTCTGGCAAAAGTGATGCTCCAGAGGCTGATTAATAACATCACTGAGTCGATACTGCCTGAATCACAGTGCGGGTTTAGAAAGAATAGGAGCACAGTGGACATGATTTTCACAGCTAGACAGCTGCAGGAAAAATGTAGGGAACAACATCAGGACCTATTCATGGCCTTTGTCGACCTCTCCAAAGCCTTCGACACTGTTCAGAGAGAACTTTTATGGGAAGTCCTCCTCAAGTTTGGCTGTCCCATTAAGTTCGTTAACATCCTCTGTCAGTTTCATGATGGAATGACTGCTCGAGTGACCATAGGAGGTCAAGAGTCTTCCCCCTTCCCTGTACATACAGGAGTAAGGCAGGGGTGTGTACTAGCACCAGTGCTTTTTAACATTTTCTTGCTATGTGTTACCAAGCTTCTCCACAAGGAGATTGAGGACAGCAGCGGTGTGACAGTGGACTTTTGTCAAGATGGCAACCTCTTTAATATCAGGAGGCTTCCGGCTACCACCAAACTGCAGAGGGAGAGAATTGTTGAGATGCAGTACGTAGATGACTGTGTTCTTGTATCTCACAGCCCACAAGACCTCCAGTCTGTTCTTGCGGCTGCGGTGAGAGCATACAGCAGGATGGGACTGACCGTCAACACCAACAAGACGGAAGTAGTTTGCCAGTGGAGCTCCAACAAGCCATCTACATCACCTGTCTTCACTGTTTCTGGAGAACAAATAGCAATCGTTCCATCCTTCAGATACCTGGGGAGCATTCTTTCTGATGACAACACTGTTTATAGTGAGGTCCAGAACAGGATCAAGCAGGCAGCGGCAGCTTTTGGGAGACTCAGGCGTCAGGTCTTCCAAAACAAGAACCTCCATCTCCACACAAAGGTCTCTGTCTATCAAGCTATCTGCCTCACTACCCTCCTCTACAGCTGTGAAGCCTGGGTAACCTACAGCCGCCACATCAAGGCCCTAGAACAGTTCCACATACGCTGTTTTTAGCGCATCCTGGGGATCACATGGCGTGATCGTGTGCCTCATTCTGAAATACTCTCAAAAACCAACTGCAGGAGTATTGAGGCCATGATCACCCTGCACCAACTACGATGGCTGGGCCACGTAGTAAGGATGCCCTCAGACCGCCTGCCTCGCAAGGTGTTATACGGCCAGCTACACCATGGTCGTCGCTCTGCTGGAGGGCAGAAGAAACCATATAAAGACCAGCTGAAGACTGCACTAAGGAAGTGTAAAATCAGACCTGAGGCCCTGGAGGGTGTGGCTGCTGATCGTAACACCTGGCGTCAGCTGTGCCAGGATGGCACCCTCCTGCTGGAGGAGGATAGGACAGCCAGGAGACAGGAGAGAAGACTCAGGAAGAATACACCTACGGTTGCCGTTTCCACCACCACCACCACATTTACATGCCCTACCTGCAGTAGGGTTTGTTTATCCAGGATAGGGCTATTCAGCCACCAACGAACTCACCGATAG
>NC_084742.1:57496344-57498844 GCF_033978785.1 Entelurus aequoreus | reverse complement strand
AAGATTTCCCACTTGATCAGTCTACGCTCAGCCTGGGACCAAGTGATATACATTGATGGTCAGCTGGTGCGCGCGGGTATTCCCTCACTTTGCATTAATCAGGGACAGATTATACAGAGTGAGTCGTGACACTCAGACGGGGGAAGAAATCACCAAGTTGTTGGTGCCTAAAAGCCGTCGGGAAATGGTTTTCCAGGCGGCTCACTTTAACCCCATGGCCGGACACATGGTGTATGATAAAACACTCAACCGGGTAATGGTCCCTATCTATTGGCCCGAAGCAGTGCAGCTGCGGTCCATGTCTGCAAAGAGTGTGGCGCAAGCACTGTTTCGGGTCATCTCCCGAGTTAGAATCCCGAAAGAGATTCTGATTGACCAGGGCATGTCCTTTATGTCACGCACGGTGAAAGAGCTGTACGGATTATTGGGGATCAAGTCCATTCGGACCAGCGTCTACCACTCGCAGACCGACGGGCTGGTAGAGCGGCTGAATAAGACGTTGAAATCCATGATCCGCAAGTTTGTGCACGGGGACAAACCAAATTGGGATAAATGGTTGGATCCCCTGTTATTTGCAGTGCGGGAGGTTCCCCAGGCCTCCACGGCGTTTTCCCCCTTTGAATTATTGTTCGGCAGGAAGCTGTGCGGGGTTTTGGACCAAGTTAAGGAAAGCTGGGAGGAAGGTCCAAGCCTCAGCAAAAATGACCTGAGAGCAAAACTCCACACATTGGGTCACTTGTCACGTGAGAATTTGCTCCGGGCCCAGGAACGTCAGCAGTGCCTTTATAACAAGGGGACACAACTAAGACAATTTTCACCGGGAGAGAAAGTGCTTGTATTACTCCCAATGTCCAGCTCCAAATTGCTCGCCAAGTGGCGAGGGCCCTTCGTCGTCACATGATTAGTGAGTGATGTTGATTATGAGGTCAGGCGTTCTGACCGGGGCGGAGCAACACAAATTTACCACCTCAACCTCCTGAAAGTATGGAGGGAGGCGGAGCCTGTCTCCATAGTGACGGCGATAGAGGAGAGCGAGGAGCTGGGCCCGGAGGTCCCCCGCTCCACCCAACTCCCCCTCTCCTCTGTAAAAATCAGCTCACGCCGTCCCAACGAGCAGATGTTGCCAGGTTGCAGCAGCGCTTTGCTGATGTGTTCTCCCGCAGGCCAGGCCGCAAGAGCCTCATTCAGCATCACATTGAGACCAGCCCGGCGTGACGGTGCGGTCTTGGCCCTATCGGCTACCCGAACACAAGCGTAAGTGGTTCGAGAGGAATTCAAATCTATGCTGGAGTTAGGGGTAATAGAAGAGTCACACAGTGCTTGGTGCAGCCCCATAGTTCTGGTAGGAAAGAAAGATGGGTCTGTGTGGATTACCGCAAGGTAAAACGAAGTGTCACATTTTGATGCCTACCCCATGCCCCGGGTCGACGAGCTCCTGGATCAGCTGGGCACTGCTCGTTTTTTCACGACACTGGATTTGACCAAAGGCTACTGGCAGATTCCCTTGTCTCCAGAGTCTAAGGAAAAAATGTCGTTCTCCACTCCGGAAGGTTTTTACCAATTTGTACCAATTTGTGACACTTCCGTTCGGCTTGTTCGGTGTGCCCGCCACATTCCAGCGCCTCATGGACTGGGTGCTGCGTCCCCACGCTGCATATGCTGCCGCCTAACTGGATGAAATCATCATCCAGAGTTGCAGCTGGGCGGAGCATATGCAGAGGGTGGAGCATATGCAGAGGGTGGGGGCGGTGCTCGAGTCCCTGAGGAAGGCAGGGCTCACCGCCAACCCCGCGAAGTGCGCGGTTGGCCGGAGGGAGGTACAGTATCTGGGGTACCACTTGGGAGGAGGGCAGGTGCGCCCGCAGGTAGATAAAACACCAGCAATTGGGGCCTGCCCGACTCCCAAGACGAATAAAGAAGTGAGGCAGTTTTTGGGGCTGGCAGGTTACTACCGGAGCTTCATCCCCCGGTTTGCGGACCTGATCAGCCCACTAACTGACCTCACCCAAAAGGGTGCTCCAGAACTGGTCCAGTGGACAGAGCAGTGCCAGCAGGCGTTTGAGAGGCTTAAGAAGGCCCTCTGCAAGGAGCCGGTCCTGCACATGCCTGATTTTTCTCTCGTTCTGTTTGCAGGCTGACGTGTCGGGCAGAGGGCTGGGAGCTGTTTTGTCCCAGCAGGTGGGGGGCGTTGACCGCCCGGTGCTGTACATCAGCTGAAAACTCTCGGACTGGGAGGCGAGGTACAGCACGGTTGAGAGGGATTGCCTCGCCATCCGGTGGGCGGTCGGTGCCCTCCGGTACTACCTGCTGGGGCGCTCATTCGGCCTCTGCTCGGACCACAAACACCTCCAGTGGGAGCGGGGTGTGTAAGGACCGGCCTTGAAGCACAGCTGGCAGGTGATTGGGTTACCCAGCTGGGGCTGATCATCCAATCACTTGCCATGCTTATCAGCAGCAGCCGGGCCAAGACACCGGAGTTGGAGTTGGAGCGAGAGAGACA
>NC_084742.1:57426344-57491344 GCF_033978785.1 Entelurus aequoreus | reverse complement strand
CACAGTTTGAACAGTAACACTGTGTTTGAATTATTGGTACCAGAATGTGTTTTTAAACTTTTCAAAATAAAGGGGACCACAAAAAATGTCATTATTGGCTTTAATTTAACAGATAATATTATGATACATGAAACATATGTTTATTATTGCATTTAAATAAGAATTTAGTCCTTAAATAAAATAGTGAACATACTAGACAACTTGTCTTTTAGTAGTAAGTAAACAAACAAAGACTCCTAATTACCGTATTTTTCAGAGTATAAGTCGCACCGGCTGAAAATGCATAATAAAGAAGGAAAAAAACATATATAAGTCGCACTGGAGTATAAGTCGCATTTTTGGGGGAAATTTATTTGATAAAACCCAACACCAAGAATAGATATTTGAAAGGCAATTTAAAATAAATAAAGAATAGTGAACAACAGGCTGAATAAGTGTACGTAATATGAGGCATAAATAACCAACTGAGAAGGTGCCTGGTATGTTAACGTAACATATTATGGTAAGAGTCATTCAAATAACTATAACATATAGAACATGCTATACGTTTACCAAACAATCTGTCACTCCTAATCGCTAAATCCCATGAAATCTTATACGTCTAGTCTCTTACGTGAATGAGATAAATAATATTATTTGATATTTTACGATAATGTGTTAATAATTTCACACATAAGTCGCTCCTGAGTATAAGTCGCACCCCCCGCCAAACTATGAAAAAAACTGCCACTTATAGTCCGAAAAATACAGTAGTCTGCTGACTTATGCAGTAACATACTGTTATTTATCTGCCTATTATTTTGTCTACATTATGAATCTCTTGTTCATTTACTTGTTAACATCTGCTTACTTCCTGTTTTGACATGTTCTATCTATACTTCTGTTCAAATGTAATAATCACTTATTCTTCTCTTCTTTGATACTTCACAAAACTTTTGGATGATACTACAAATTTGGGTATGGATCCGATACCAAGTAGTTACAGGATCATACATATTTAAAGTTCTCCCTTGTCCAGGGACATATTTCCTGACTTTATGGACATAATTTAAAAAAAAAAAGATTTTGTGATGATAAAAAATATCAATGTAATCATTTTAGTATCGACTAGATCTTGTACTTGATATCGTTACAATCGATACTTGTGTGGACCCACCCGTTTGTTTACATTGGTGAGCGCGAGCTTGATGTTAGCGGTGAGCTATTGTATCCTCCTACGGTGTGTAGTGAAGCATGTTTGGCTGTTCCTCATCCTGCAGTGATAATGATACTTGTAAGAAACTTACTTTATTTGTCGCCAGGGAGGCCAGGATTAGTGATTTAGAAGTAGCTTAAACACTAAACTTAACCGCTAGCTAAGTTTTAAAGCACCACTTGCAGAGCAGTGCTTCAGCGTTTATAGCTTCACCTTTATCATTAGTTTTAAAGCCAAAATACGTCCATTCTCCCTCTGCTGTCTCCACACTGTTTCTGCTAGCAAGTGCTGTGTGTGCGTGTGTTGACTAACATGTCAATGTTCATTGACATGACAATGTCAATGGAAAAAAAAAAAGTACTGGTCCATCCATCCATCCATCTTCCTCCGCTTATCCGAGGTCGGGTCGCGGGGGCAGCAGCCTAAGCAGGGAAGCCCAGACTTCCCTCTCCCCAGCCACTTGGTCCAGCTCTTCCCGGGGGATCCCGAGGCGTTCCCAGGCCAGCCGGGAGACATAGTCTTCCCAACGTGTCCTGGGTCTTCCCTGTGGCCTCTTACCGGTCGGACGTGCCCTAAACACCTCCCTAGGGAGGCGTTCGGGTGGCATCCTGACCAGATGCCCGAACCACCTCATCTGGCTCCTCTCGATGTGGAGGAGCAGTGGCTTTACTTTGAGCTCCTCCCGGATGACAGAGCTTCTCACCCTATCTCTAAGGGAGAGACCCGCCACCCGGCGGAGGAAACTCATTTCGGCCGCTTGTACCCGTGATCTTGTCCTTTCGGTCATAACCCAAAGCTCATGACCATAGGTGAGGATGGGAACGTAGATCGACCGGTAGATTGAGAGCTTTGCCTTGCGGCTCAGCTCCTTCTTCACCACAACAGACCGATACAGCGTCCGCATTACTGAAGACGCCGCACCGATCCGCCTGTCGATCTCACGATCCACTCTTCCCTCACTCGTGAACAAGACTCCGAGGTACTTGAACTCCTCCACTTGGGGCAAGATCTCCTCCCCAACCCGGAGATGGCACTCCACCCTTTTCCGGGCGAGAACCATGGACTCGGACTTAGAGGTGCTGATTCTCATCCCAGTCGCTTCACACTCAGCTGCGAACCGATCCAGTGAGAGCTGAAGATCCTGGCCAGATGAAGCCATCAGGACCACATCATCTGCAAAAAGCAGAGACCTAATCCTGCAGCCACCAAACCAGATCCCCTCAACGCCTTGACTGCGCCTATAAATTCTGTCCATAAAAGTTATGAACAGAATCGGTGACAAAGGGCAGCCTTGGCGGAGTCCAACCCTCACTGGAAACGTGTCCGACTTACTGCCGGCAATGCGGACCAAGCTCTGACACTGATCATACAGGGAGCGGACCGCCACAATCAGACAGTCCGATACCCCATACTCTCTGAGCACTCCCCACAGGACTTCCAGAGGGACACGGTCGAATGCCTTCTCCAAGTCCACAAAACACATGTAGACTGGTTGGGCAAACTCCCATGCACCCTCAAGGACCCTGCCGAGAGTATAGAGCTGGTCCACAGTTCCACGACCAGGACGAAAACCACACTGTTCCTCCTGAATCCGAGGTTCGATTATCCGGCGTAGCCTCCTCTCCAGCACACCTGAATAGACCTTACCGGGAAGGCTGAGGAGTGTGATCCCACGATAGTTAGAACACACCCTCCGGTTCCCCTTCTTAAAGAGAGGAACCACCACCCCGGTCTGCCAATCCAGAGGTACCGCCCCCGATGTCCACGCGATGCTGCAGAGTCTTGTCAACCAAGACAGCCCCTCAGCATCCAGAGCCTTAAGGAACTCCGGGCGGATCTCATCCACCCCGGGGGCCTTGCCACCGAGGAGATTTTTAACTACCTCAGCAACTTCAGCCCCAGAAATAGGAGAGCCCACCACAGATTCCCCAGGCACTGCTTCCTCATAGGAAGACGTGTTGGTGGGATTGAGGAGGTCTTCGAAGTATTCCCTCCACCGATCCACAACATCCGCAGTCGAGGTCAGCAGAACACCATCCTCACCATACACGGTGTTGATAGTGCACTGCTTCCCCTTCCTGAGGCGGCGGATGGTGGTCCAGAATCGCTTCGAAGCCGTCCGGAAGTCGTTTTCCATGGCTTCCCCGAACTCCTCCCATGTCCGAGTTTTTGCCTCCGCGACCGCTGAAGCCGCACACCGCTTGGCCTGTCGGTACCTGTCCGCTGCCTCAGGAGTCCTATGAGCCAAAAGAACCCGATAGGACTCCTTCTTCAGCTTGACGGCATCCCTCACCGCCGGTGTCCACCAACGGGTTCTAGGTTTGCCGCCACGACAGGCACCAACTACCTTGCGGCCACAGCTCCAATCAGCCGCCTCGACAATAGAGGTGCGGAACATGGTCCACTCGGACTCAATGTCCAGCACCTCCCTCGTGACATGTTCAAAGTTCTTCCGGAGGTGGGAATTGAAACTCTCTCTGAAGGGAGACTCTGCCAGACGTTCCCAGCAAACCCTCACAATGCGTTTGGGCCTGCCAGGTCTGTCCGGCATCCTCCCCCACCAAAAAGTACTGGTATTTTACAAAATCCGTGTAGTACTATTTTTAATTCATTATTACGGCAATCGTTTATACCGTACAACCCAATTTGAATATAAGAAAATAAAACACAGTACTTTAATCAATTGATTGTTTTTGTTACTAAATGGAGCCCTTGTTCTACCAGGGGTACACATACCACAGTTTGAGAATCACTCCCTGACAACTTCAACAGTGTGCTGGCCAACCCTGGCTTTTAGCTCGGTAGACAGCACACTGGCCTCTCATGCGGATGACCAGGGTTTTCGGCACAGTACGGAAATGGGATAAAGGCAGGGGGCCTCCACAGCCCACAGTTTTCGTCCAATCTGAACCGTTCAAGCAACAAAACATTTGGCTCAATCGGGAATCGTGAGCTCCCAAAAAACAAAAACAAAAAATATCTCAGATTACCCAGAATTCCCAGTTTCCCGGGTCATTTTGTACATTGAAATTGAATGGGCCATTTTTCGAACTTGAACAATTTCCAGATTTCTCAACCGATTCGAACCGTTCCACCGTCGACACACTCCACTCACCTTGGACAATCAAAGTACCATTTTCCAAGTTCAAAACAATTCCAGGAATTACCATAATTCTCAGTTTTCCAAAGCCCTATTTTCACCTATTTCACTATTTTCAAAATATGATCTAGGACAATTCTTGTATTACCTTTTTTTTTTTAAATTCCCGTTTTTTCCCCATTTCCTAAATTTCCAGGAAATTCCCATTCAAATAAATGGACATAATCATAGTTCTACAATGCCCCAAATTCGCAATATGTTGTGCCATTTTTAAACCTGATTCCTACCATTTTCCAAGTTCAAAAAAATTCCAGGAATTCCCAGTTTTCCAAAGCCCTATTTTCACCTCTTCCTGGAAAGTTTTCACTGTCCACATTTTTCAACCGTTTTTTACCATTCCACCTTCAAAACATTCCTCTTAATTGGGAAAACAAAACTACCATTTTTCTTTTTGTACAAAATCCTGGTTTTTCCGAAGTTGCAGGAATTCCGAAATACCCATTTAAAAATTCAAACTGTTACTACGTCAACATTTTTCAACCGATTCCAAAACTTCCAACACCAAACCATTCATATCAACTAGGACAATTGTTGTATTACCTATATTTTCGAAAATTCCAGTTTTTCCCCAAATTTCCAGGAAATTCCCTTTCAAATGAATGGGCGTAATCATAGTTCTACAATGCCCCAAATTCGCAAAATGTTGTGCCATTTTTAAACCTGATTCCGACCTTTCAACCATCCACCCGCACTACTCTTCACATGTCGAACGCAAAACATGTTGTCCCTTTCCCAAAATTCACGCGTTTCCCAGAATTTTCGGTAATTTTCTCCCCATTGACAAATAATGGCCATTACACAATCTACTGCATATCCCACATTTCTCAACTGATTCAAACCGTTCCAGCATCCACACACTCCACTCACCCTGGACATTCAAACTACCATATTCCAAGTTCAAAAAAATTCCAGGAATTCCCAGTTTTCCAAAGCCCTATTTTCACCTCTTCCTGGAAAATTTTCACAGTCCACACATTTTTCAACCGTTTTTGACCATTCCACCTTCAAAACATTCCTCTTAATTGGGGAAACAAAACCACCATTTTTCTTTTTGTACAAAATCCCGGTTTTTCCAAAGTTCCAGGAATTCCCAAATACCCATTTAAAAATTCAAACTGTTACTACGTCAACATTTTTCAACCGATTCCAAAAATTACAACACCAAACCATTCATATCAACTAGAATAATTGTTGTATTACCTATATTTTCGAAAATTCCCGTTTTTCCCCAAATTTCCAGGAAATTCCCTTTCAAATGAATGAACGTAATCATAGTTCTACAATGCCCCAAATTCTCAAAAATGTTGTGCCATTTTTAAACCTGATTCCAACCTTTCAACCATCCACCCACACTACTCTTAACATATGTCGAACGCAAAACATGTTGTTCCTTTCCCAAAATTCACGCTTTTCCCAGAATTTTCGGTAATTTTCTCCCCATTGACAAATAATGGGCATTACACAATCTACTGCATATCCCACATTTCTCAACCGATTCAAACCGTTCCAGCATCCACACACTCCACTCACCCTGGACATTCAAACTACCATATTCCAAGTTCAAAAAAATTCCAGGAATTCCCAGTTTTCCAAAGCCCTATTTTCACCTCTTCCTGGAAAATTTTCACAGTCCACACATTTTTCAACCGTTTTTGACCATTCCACCTTCAAAACATTCCTCTTAATTGGGGAAACAAAACCACCATTTTTCTTTTTGTACAAAATCCCGGTTTTTCCAAAGTTCCAGGAATTCCCAAATACCCATTTAAAAGTTCAAACTGTTACTACGTCAACATTTTTCAACCGATTCCAAAAATTCCAACACCAAACCATTCATATCAACTAGAATAATTGTTGTATTACCTATATTTTCGAAAATTCCAGTTTTTCCCCAAATTTCCAGGAAATTCCCTTTCAAATGAATGAACGTAATCATAGTTCTACAATGCCCAAAATTCTCAAAAATGTTGTGCCATTTTTAAACCTGATTCCAACCTTTCAACCACCCACCCACACTACTCTTAACATATGTCGAACGCAAAACATGTTGTTCCTTTCCCCTAATGTAAATTTCCACAAATGTTCTCCCCATGGACAATGAACGGGCAATATACAAACCTCTCCAGATCCCACATTTCTCAACCGATTCAAACCGTTCCAACATCCACACACTCCACTCACCCTGGACATTCAAGCCAGCATGTTTCCCGGTTCTGAAAATTCCCTGATTACCTGGAATTACCAGGAATTTCCCCCAATTGAAAATGAATGGGCAATATACAAACCTCTCCAAATCCCACATTTCTCAACCTATTCCACTCCACTCACCCTGGACATTCAAACATTGCGCACATAGGGCATTCACACACATTCTAGTTTTATTTATACTTTTAAATCATTTTTTTTCTTACTTGTTTGTGTATTTGTATCTAAATGCTACAAAGTTATTTGGGTGAGGGTTAATTCATAAAAGTGATATCCCTGTCAAAGCAGGGGGATATGGGACCAATAAACTATAAATAAATGCATTTATTGCCAATATTTCACAATAATTCTTACCAATACAGTAATATTTGTGTAAATGTAAATGATTCTGATCCACATCTTATCTTATAACAGCTACTACTGTTTGTTTTTTTGCAAACACATTTTTTTAAAGAATAAAAACTATAATATTTTGATAGGAACGGCTCCAAAAGATCTATCTCCCCTCAAAGAGCCACAAATGCCATCTCTAGCAGTTTTATTGTAACATTTGCAATAATAAACTGCACACAGGTCGATGCAAACTGTAAGAAGTTAGGAAATGTGAGTGTAGGAGAGAGTCGGTGACTGGATGATATTTGGATGATAGCTCATTGATTCAGTCACTTCTGATGCATCCGCCTCTTCACATCAACTGATTGGCTCACAAGGCTATGATTGCAATGGTGCAGAGTTGCAGCAAGTACAGTAGTGCACGTTGAGTTACATACAGTAGGAGCTTCCCACGCGTACATGAGTGCAGACGCATCACAGTTTGTTGTGTACGCACCGAGCTGCAAGTGCGGGCATTTGGTGGACAAGCCTGGCGGCACATTTGACTGATTGACTTCTAGTGTACACGCTAACCTGTGCATGTTGCGCACCGGAGACACGGCGCTTCCAGCGGGCACCAACAATCACGCTGTGTTATGCAATGTTCTTCCCATGCTGATACCAAAACTATGACGCTTTCAATACACGATGGGATGCAGATGTATGACAGTCCCACAGCAGTGGCAACTATGCAAGATAAATATGTATGTACTGTATATATATATATATATATATATATATATAATATATATATATATATATATATATGTGTGTGTGTGTGTATATATAGTACATATATATAGTATATATATATATATATATATATATATATATATATATATATATATATATATATATGTGTGTATGTGTATATACACTATATATATACGTATATATATATACTGTGTGTATATACACTATACATGTATATACATAGTACATATATATATAGTATATAGATATATATATATATATATATATACTGTATATATATATATATACACTGTATATATATATACTGTATATACATATACGTGTATATGTATATCCATCCATCTTCCTCCGCTTATCCGAGGTCGGTTCGCGGGGGCAGCAGCCTAAGCAGGGAGGCCCCGACTTCCCTCTCTCCAGCCACTTCGTCCAGCTCCTCCCAGGGGATCCCGAGGCGTTCCCAGGCCAGCCGGGAGAGATAGTCTTCCCAACGTGTCCTGGGTCTTCCCCGTGGCCTCGTACCGGTCGGACGTGCCCGAAACACCTCCCTAGGGAGGCGTTCGGGTGGCATCCTGACCAGATGCCCGAACCACCTCATCTGGCTCCTCTCCATGTGGAGGAGCAGCGGCTTTACTTTGAGCTAAATGTATACATATTTTGTATATACAGGTATGTATGTATATGTATATATTTATACAGTATATGTATGTATGTGTATATATGTATATGTGTATATTCATATGTATATATATATTATTTATTTATTTTATTATTTTTATTTTTATTTTTTAAATTAATCAATCCAACAAAACAATACACAGCAAAACCATAACAATGCAATCCAATTCCAAAACCAAACCCGACCCAGCAACACTCAGAACTGCAGTAAACAGATCAGTTGAGAGGAGACACAAACACGACACAGAACAAACCAAAAGTAGTGAAACAAAAATGAATATTATCAACAACAGTATCAATATTAGTTACAATTTCAACATAGCAGTGATTAAAGATCCCTCATTGACATTATCATTAGACATTTATAAAAAAAATAAAAATAAAAATGAACAATAGTGTCACAGTGGCTTACACTTGCATCGCATCTCACAAGCTTGACAACACACTGTGTCCAATATTTTCACAAAGGTGAAATAAGTCATATTTTTGGTTCATTCAATAGTTGAAACAAATTTACATTATTGCAATCAGTTGATAAAACGTTGTCCTTTACTATTATAAAAGCTTTTTTCAAAAATCTACTACTCTGCTTGCATGTCAGCAGACTGGGGTAGATCCTGCTGAAATCCTATGTATTGAATGATTAGAGAATCCTTTTGAATCGGGAAAATATAGTTTTTGAATCGAGAATCGCGTTGAATCGAGAAATTTTTTTTTTTTATAATCGAATGGTGCCCCCAGAATCGATATTGAATCGAATCGTGGGACACCCAAAGATTCGCAGCCCTAATATATATATGTATATGTTTATGTGTGTATATATATGTGTATATATGTATATATCAGGCTTCTACAAACACCTGCCTCGCCCTCCAGTCATGGTCTGGAGGATTGTTAGTTGCATACGTTAGTGATGTGCGGTACGATGCTGAGAAATCAATACCTGATCTCTATTCTCTAATATCCATCCTCAAATTTAAAAGCGATACTTTTGATACTTTAGTTCAGGGGTGTCCAAACTTTTTCCAACAAGGGCTGCATACTGAAAAGTCAAATTATGCGGGGGCCATATCAACATATTCATATTTTTAAAAAATGCTGAAAACAGATATTGCTTCAGCTTTGTAATATAGGTGTCTAAGTATATTATTAGTAATTATTAGTTAGAACATTTCAGCTTTTTCTCATTACAGACCCATTTTTGTGCTTTTTAAAAAAATGTGTTTTAATTTTTTTTTTACATTTTTACTGTTGTTTTATTCCCATCTAAGAAAAAATATATATATGATTGACTGCATAATGTAGTGCAGGGCGATTTGACTAGATCATGAAAAGGGCCGCAGTTTCAAGAGCCCAAAGTCTCAGGGGCCGGACATCAAAATGTGGATGTTTCTTTAGAAAGTGCCTCCAAAGGTTATATTCCTTTGAGACTGTTAAATTATTTACAAAGTAAACACATTAGCTTTCACACTGCACTGTCAATAAATTCATTATTCTGTCCTCGCTACTCGTTTCCAGCATGTGCAGCTAGACAGATAGTTAACAGCATCAAGAAAGAGAAGCTAAGTTTTGTTGATGTTTGATGTTTCTTCTTTTGGATTTTTCTTCCTCCGTTGTATTTCTTTATGCTTCTTCCTTTATTTTTAGGTTTGTAAGACTGAAAATATTAACTTTACAAGAGTATAACGTCCATTGTGTATTTTACATGAATAATGTCCATTGTTTATGTTACATAAATATAATAGAAGATTTTGTAATAATACACACAGCAAACATTGCACACATGTGGTTTAACACGATTAAACCTACGGTGTAGCTTTATGCTCTCTGCTGGTCAAATTGTATTTAACTAGTTTTGATTGCCAGAGTTAAAAAACAACAAACCAAAAACAAAACGACCACAAATACAAAAGTCAGCAATTTCAATACATTCATACTTTGTTGTCCAGTCGCTGTTAAAAGTCCCATTTTCGCGATTTATTTATAGGGTTGATAGTGCTATCTTCTTCTCCTCACCCCACTGCTGCTTCATTGTGACACCTATGCCTCGCTGTTGCCCCCCTGCAGAGTGATGGGGGTACTGCATACATGAGCAACCCTGTTTGAAAGGTTTCATCAAGCCTATTTGGGTGATGTTCAGCAGGCCAAATTAAAAGCTTTGGCGGGCCGTACATGGCCCGCGGGCCGCCAGTTGATAAAACCTGTCCTAGTGTGTCAAAACTTCTGCCTGTATGAGAATATTAATGCACATTTAACAGTGTTTATTATGGTCGTTGTTATTTTGTGTTATTACATTTTTTAATGAACTAACTAAAGTGTTTATGTCTTAAATATTTTTAACATTTATTTTGAGAGCTTCTAATTTTTTGTATCAGGATACTGAAAAGTCAAGTATGGAGGGGTATTTTGATATATTTTTTTATTAAGACAATGCTAAAAACCTATGCTATACTTATTTAAAGACAGAACTTTGTTATAAGTGACTAAGATATTATTAGTAATTATTTAAAAAATTGCGTTTTTTTCTCATTACACTCCAATGTTTTACTTTTTTTTGTCTTACATTTTTACAGAGACAAAAAAACAACTTTTACTGTTGTTTTTTAGATAAATATGTTACTATTTGAAAATACACAACTTTTAAAATTTTAACAACGTTTGGTATATTTGCACAAAGAATCAGATCGGTATCTCTGATACCAGCCTGAATTTGACTTGTTATCAGGTCGGCAAGATAATGGGTGGTGTTGACATCTCTAGTATGCTTTGGTTCCGTGTGTTGCTGTGGGTTTTTGCTGCAAGTCCTTTGTTACTCTAAAATACTCATCTTACCTGCACGGCGTCCACCTCTCTCCTGTGTCTTAGGGACACAACTAATTAGCACAACAACAATTTTGCATTAATAATTCACCTCTTTTATTCTAAATAAATATTTTTCATCTGTACTTCATTACATGGTTGTTTATTAACAAAAGGGATCAAATGCTGTGGTCCCTCCTGACTTAATGTGTGTTAAACATCAACACTGTATAGATCACTGGTGTCAAACTCAAGGCCCGGGGGCCAGATCTGGCACGCCACATCATTTTATATGGCCCACGAAATGGTAATAATACACGTTAATAAATAATATTTTCTTACTAAATATTTGTTCTTTTCATTTTGACGTCCAAAAAATACATGAACTGCATGCTTATCTTTATTAGACTTAGACTTAGAGGCCTACTGAAGCCCACTACTACCGACCACGCAGTCTGATAGTTTATATATCAATGATGAAATCTTAACATTGCAACACATGCCAATACAGCCGGGTTAACTTATAAAGTGCAATTTTAAATTTCCCGCTAAACTTCCGGTTGGAAACGTCTATGTATGATGACGTGTATGCGCGTGACGTCATGACGGCAACGGAAGTATTCGTACCCAATGTGTCACCATACAAACTGCTCTGTTTTCATCGAACAATTCCACAGTATTCTGGACATCTGTGTTGGTGAATCTTTTGCAATTTGTTTAATGAACAATGGAGATTGCAAAGAATAAAGTTGTAGGTGGGATCGGTGTATTAGCGGCTGGCTGTAGTAACACAACAAGGAGTACTTACTTGGATAGCAGACGCTTAGCTGATGCTAGCCGCCAACCGCACGGATGATCGGGTGAAGTCCTTCGTCGCGCCGTCGATCGCTGGAACGCAGGTGAGCACGGGTGTTGATGAGCAGATGAGGGCTGGCTGGCGTAGGTGGAGCGCTAATGTTTTTATCATAGCTCTGTGAGGTCCGGTTGCTAAGTTGCTAAGTTAGCTTCAGCATTGTTAAGCTTTGCCAGGCTGAGAATTATTAACTGTGTAGTTACATGTCCATGGTTTAATAGTATTGTTGATCTTCTGTCTATCCTTCCAGTCAGGGGTTTATTTATTTTGTTTCTATCTGCATTTGAACCAGATGCTATCACGTTAGCTCAGTAGCTAAAGAGCTTCGCCGATGTATTGTCGTGGAGATAAAAGTCACTGTGAATGTCCATTTCGCGTTCTCGACTCTCATTTTCAAGAGGATGTAGTATCCGAGGTGGTTTAAAATACAAATCCGTGATCCACAATAGAAAAAGGAGAGTGTGTGGAATCCAATGAGACCTTGTACCTAAGTTACGGTCAGAGCGAAAAAAGATACACCCTGCACTGCCTCTCTAGTTCTTCACTCTAACGTCCCTCATCCACAAATATTTCATCCTCGCTCAAATTAATGGGGTAATCGTCGCTTTCTCGGTCCGAATCTCTCTCGCTCCATTGTAAACAACAGGGAATTGTGAGGAATCCTACCTCCTGTGACGTCACGCTACCGGTACAGGCAAGGCTTTTTTTTTATCAGCGACCAAAAGTTGCAAACTTTATCGTCGTTGTTCTATACTAAACCCTTTCAGCAAAAATATGGCAATATTGCGAAATGATCAAGTATGACACATAGAATGGATCTGCTATCCCCGTTTAAATTTAAAGAAAAAATTTCAGTAGGCATTTAGACTTCCTTTTATTGTCATTCAAATTTGAACTTTACAGTACAGATAAGAATGCAATTTCGTTGCATTAGCTCGTTGTAGTGCAGGATAAAAGAGCAATAAGGTGCAGATATAAATAAATAGATTACTGTACAGATAATTATATTGCACGTTTGCATATGCATCCACGTTTATGATGTATGTTATATTGTCTTTATATTCGTATAAGATACGTTCAAGATATACGTTTAAGATACGTATGTATTAATATCTAAAATGCAACAAAATGTTATCATATTTTACTTGAGTACTTGAATATCAGCGTGACTTATGATTTCAAAGCAAGTTATCAAATTGTGCACTGTAAAAATTACAATAGACTTTACGGTAAAATTCTAGCAACTGAGCTGCCTTTTTTTTTTTTTTTTTTACAAAAAAAGACAACTTTGATACTTTCTGTGTTTACAGTAATACACTATAAAATCAACAACTCTAGATTTTACCGTAAAAAAAGTGGTACTGTTTTTCCATTCCGTTTACAGTAATGTGCCGTAAAAAAAACACTGCAACTTCTACTATAAAATTTTAGCAACTGAGCGAGTTTTTTTTACACTAAAATCTATGTTGTGTTTTTTTTTTTTTAAATGCGAATAATCAAATGCTTAGGCAATAATGCAATATCATGAGCGGAATCCTTATACTTAAAAAAAAAAAATCATATATTTACAAGTAGCCCTCTGAGGGCAAACATAACTGCAATGTGGCCCTCAATGAAAACCAGTTTGACACCCCTGGTATAGATGTTCCTATTAATACAGGCGTTTCCCTCCGTGATATGTCGTTGTATATGCTCATGTAATGTGGTATAATTACATTGATCACCATCGTAACTAGCTAACAGAAACAATGACAGTCCTTGACAGTAGGTTGACTTTATTTGACACGAGTGCTGCTTTTGTCTGCAAATATTCCCTCCACGGTTATTGTTTGCTGTGTCACTGTGACGGCAGCAGTGACCTTGCTGTTACGTAACATGAGTGCGACGCTGTTCCGCGTGTCGTCTCTTGGTTACCTGCATCACCTTTGCCTGGCTGAAAAACATTGTGATGTCCTTCATGCTTTATCCGGAATAAGTACAACATATACAAACCCCAAAACCAGTAAAGTTGGCATGCTGTGTAAATGGTAAATAAAAAGCAAATCCCTTTCAACTTATATTCAATTGAATAGACTGCAAAGACAAGATATTTAATGTTGGAACTGAGAAACAACCTTTTTTTTTGTGCAAATAATCATTAACTTAGAATTAATTTAATGGCAGCAAAACCTTGCAAGAAAGTTGGCACAGAGGCATTTTTACCACTGTGTTACATGGCCTTTCCTTTTAACAACACTCAGTAAATGTTTGAGAACTGAAGAGACACATTTTTGAAGTGGAATTATTTCCCATTCTTGCTTGATGTACAGCTTAAGTTGTTCAACAGTCTCCTTTCTGCTATTTTAGGCTTCATAATGTACCACACATTTTCAAGGGGAGACAGGTCTGGACTAAAGGCAGGCCAGTCTAGTACCCGCACTCTTTTACTACGAAGCCAGGCTGTTGTAACACGTGGCTTGGCATTGTCTTGCTAAAATAAGCAGGGGCGTCCATGATAACGTTGCTTGTATGGCAACATATGTCGCTCCAAAACCTGTGTGTACCTTTCAGCATTAATGGTGCCTTCACAGATGTGTAAGTTACCCATGTCTTGGGCACTAATACACCCCCATACCATCACACATGCTGCCTTTTCAACTTTGCGCCTAGAACACATATGTCAGAGTCAAGGCCCGCGGGCCATATCCGGCCCGCGAGAAGGTTTTTTACGGCCCTTGGGATGATCTTGATTTATTATTAGAACCGGCCCGCAGACCGCAGATCTTTTACACGCACCAAGCGGATGCCGGTCCAAAGTTCCGAAAGGGGGCGAGCGGCCCGCCGGGACGCGCCTGCCGGCCGAAGGGCTGCAGCCCGGCCGTCAGTCGCGGAGCCCGCCGTGCCACGCGCGCCAAGGGGGCGGGCCGAAACCCGGCCCCGAGGCCCTGAGACTTCTGCTTTGTTTCCCCAAACCGCGCGTCACCGCCGGGCCCGCACCACCGTCGGGCTGCAGCCCGAGCGTCGGTGGCGGAACCCGTCATGTGCCGCGCGCGCCAAGCGGAGCGGGGGGGTCAAGCGGGCCGAAACCCGCAGGCCACCCCCTCACCACGAGGCCCTGAGACTTCTGCGTTTGACCCCTACGCGCGGCCCGTCGGGACGCGCCCGCCGTCAAGCCACGAGGGCCAGCCGTCGGGTCGCGGAGCACGCCGTGCCACGCGCGCCAAGGGGCGGGCCGAAACCAGCGGGGGGTTTCGGGCACCCAACTCGCCTCCCTCCCACGGAGGGAGGAGGGGGGTTTAATGTGAACATTACTGTGCAATCACATATTTAGAGTTTTTACTCAATTCAAGTTTAAAAGTTAAAGTTTAATATTTGTTTTCACTGCATGTTACTTCTCCTTAAACAAAGTGTTGTTTTTGATTTATAGATTTTTGCACTTTATTTTATTGTATTTCAATTTAATTATATTTTAAAAATATTTCAGTTGAGTGGATGATAGAAAATTGCTATTATTGTTTTTTTCTTTGAAGTAAATTTAGCCCACTTTTGCTAAAATAGAAAATATAGGCTACTGATGGTGCCTTGAATACCGGTTTCTTTCATTTAATGTTCATGTTATGGGGATTTTTATATAAAGGAAATTTGTCTTTTGTGTCTGTTGAAAATTAAAGATTACTGACAGAGCCATAAGAAAATATTGCTTTATTTATCTGATCATATTGGAATATATTTGTTAGGTTTTCAGTAGGTTCAACTAGGTTCACTAGACTATATGCGTCATTTAAAAAATTTTCAATGAACATTCGAACAGTCCGGCCCTCGGCTTGTAGCTAAATTTTTTATTTGGCCCTCCGTCCATTTGACTTTGACACCCCTGGCCTAGAACAATCCGGATGGTTCTTTTCCTTTTTGGCACGACGTCCACAGTTTCCAAAAACAATTTGAAATGTGGACTCGTCAGACCACAGAACACTTTTCCACTTTGCATCAGTCCATCTTAGATGAGCTGGGGCCCAGCGAAGCCGGCGGCGTTTCTGGGTGTTGTTGATAAATGGCTTTGGCTTTGCATAGTAGAGTTTCAACTTGCCCTTACAGATGTAGCGACCGACTGTAGTTACTAACAGTGGTTTTCTGAAGTGTTTCTGAGCCCATGTGGTGATATCCTTTACACACTGATGTCGCTTTTTGACCGCCTTAGGGATCGAAGGTTCATAATATCGCTTACATGCAGTGATTTCTCCAGATTCTCTGAACCTTTTGACGATATTACGGAGCGTAGATGGTGAAATCCCTAAATTCCTTGCAATAGCTGGTTGAGAAATGTTGTTTTTAAACTGTTGGAGAATTTGCTCACGCATTTGTTGACAAGGTGGTGACCCTCGCCCCATCCTTGTTTGTGAATGACTGAGCATTTCATTGAAGCTGCTTTTATACCCAATCATGGCACCCACCTGTTCCCAATTAGCCTGTTCACCTGTGGGATGTTCCAAATAAGTATTTGATGAGCATTCCTCAACTTTCTCAGTCTTTTTTGCCACTTGTGCCAGCTTTTTTGAAACATGTTGCAGGCATCAAACTCCAAATGAGCTAATATTTGCAAAAAATAACAAAGTTTACCAGTTCGAACGTTAAGTATCTTGTCTTTGCAGTCTATTCAATTGAATATAAGTTGAAAAGGATTTGCAAATCATTGTATTCTGTTTTTATTTACCATTTACACAACGTGACAACTGCACTGGTTTTGGGTTTTGTACTTAAGAGTGGAAAATACCTCCAAATTCTGAGAGTGAACAGATGGTTTTTGATCCTCTTCTGTCAGTTGGACCTGGTGTGAAGTCGCAGGTTACCATGGCAACCTATAACCTAAAGTGAGCTTGCTTCCTGATTGCGATTAGTGGCAGTTAAGCCCAAAGAAATTTGGCCAACCTGCTAATCTCCTTTCCTGGCCTGCTCTTCCACACCCTCCAAGACTTAAAGGGGAACTGCACTTTTTCTGGAATCATTCACAATCCCTACGTAAGACACGAACACATATGTTTTTTATTTTTTATATACATTCTAACTGGTAATTTTAGGGGTGTGGAACACGGTTACACTGAGGGCCACATCGCAGTTATGGCTGCCCTAAGTGGGCCGCTTGTAACCGAATATCATTTATGAATATAAATGTATAAGAATTCACCTCATGATATAAAATTAATTGCTGTGCATTTGATTATTATATTTGTATTACATACACTGTAAAAAAAAACTGGCAGCTGAGTCGCCACAACTTCACCGTAAAATGTTTTTTTTTTTTTACAGCATATTACTGTAAATGGAAAAACGGTACTGTAGTTTTTTACTGTAAAATCCTGGCAACTGAGCTGCCATTTTTTTTTTTTACTGTAAAATCTATTGTAATTTCTACAGTGTACAATTTGAGGAATAACTCAAGCAGATATTTATTTAGTTTTAATTTGAAAATATTTAAAATGAATGATAGTATTTCATTTGTTGCATTATTAGAAAGTACAGTTTAATATATACTCAATAGCATGCAATGCATGTATTTCTGGCTGTCACAAATACAAGTTTACATTTAGTAAATGATAAAATGCTTTATTGACTCGTATTATTTCAGGGCTTTCACGGGCCGCGCTAAATGATGCGGCGGGCCGCACTAAATGATGCGGCGGGCCGCACTAAATGATGCGGCGGGCCAAATCTGGCCTTGGGTTTGACAACTGTGTCGTAAATAAACGCTGGCAAAAGTCAGTTAACAATGGAGGTAAGAGGAGTCGCTCTATTCCACGAAAAATAGCGCTCTGAAAACTTGCTTCCCTAAATGTTTTCTATACACGCTGTAAGTATATATGTAACGTAGTAACATTTAGAGGCAACTCGGGGGTTCAGGGGAGTCTGCAGGCACACATGACGCAAGAAGTCACGTCCTTCTCGACCTATCATCAAAAAATACCGGAAGATTGGAGACATTGGAAGGAAGTTGTGACTAGGGTTGTCCCGATACCAACATTTTGGTACCGGTACCAAAATGTATTTCGATACTTTTCTAAAGAGGACCACAAAAAATGTCCTTATTGGCTTTATTTGAACAAAAAATCTTAGGGTACATGAAACATACGTTTATTATTGTAATTTAGTCCTTAAATAAAATAGTGAACATACTAGACAACTTGTCTTTTAGTAGTAAGTAAACATACAAAGATTCCTAATTAGTCTGCTGACGTATGCAGTAACATATTGTGTCATTTATACACCTATTATTTTGTACACATTATTAAGAACAAGCTGTAAAAATTGATTATTAATATACTTGTTCATTTACTGTTAATATCTGCTTATTTTCTCTTTTAACATGTTCTATCTACACTTCTGTTCAAATGTAATAATCACTTATTCTTCTCTTCTTTAATACTTTACATTAGTTTTTGATAATACCACAAATGTAGGTATCAATCCGATACCAAGTAGTTACAGGATCATACATTGGTCATAATTTAAATCCTCATGTGTCCAGGGACATATTTCCTTAATTTATAAACATAATATACATTTTTAAAAAAGGAAAAAAGATTGTGATGCTAAATATATCGATGTAATCATAGTAGTATTGATTGGATACGCTCCTGTACTTGGTATCATTACAGCGGATGTCAGGTGTAGATCCACCCATGGCATTTGTTTACATTGTGACGCCGGTGAGCTATTGTATCCTCCTACGGTGTGTAGTGAAGCATGTTTAGCTATTCCTCGTCCTCCAGTGATAACGTTACTTGTAAGAAACGTACTTTATTTGTTGCCATGGAGGCGAGGATTAGTGATTTAGAAGTAGCTAAAACACTGATGGATGTTAGCCGCTAACTAGCTAGCCATGTCTTAAAGCAGCTCTTCCTGAGGGTGTTTTAGTGTTATAACTTCACCTTTATCTTTACTTTTTACACCAAAATGCGTCCATTCTCCCTTTTCCGTCTACAGACTGTGTCTGCCTGTAAGTACTCTGTGTGTGTGCGCTGCCGAACATGCTCCTCTGCTCGTAAAACCAGCAATCGGAGTGTTGCTGGTTACTGGGGTTCAGTTCCCACCTTCTACCTTCCTAGTCACGTCCGTTGTGTCCTTGGGCAAGACACTTCACCCTTTGCCTCTGATGGCTGCTGGTTAGCGCCTTGCATGGCAGCTCCCGCCATCAGTGTGTGAATGTGTAAATGTGGAAATACTGTCAAAGCGCTTTGAGTACCTTGAAGGTAGAAAAGCGCTATACAAGTATAACCCATTTATCATTTATTCATTTAATGTCATGACGTGACGACGACGCACCGTCATGCCTGTTAAAAAAAAAAGGGGGGGGAGGGGTTGGGGAACCGGTACTTTTTAAAGGCGGTATAGTACCGAATATGATTCATTAGTATCGCAGTACTATACTAGTACCGGTATACCGTACAACCCTAGTTGTGACTGTTATGATTTTCTACCATTAGGGGGTGATATTGGCGCCATGGTGATATTGGTATCGATATCAATTTCTAGTCATGGTGAGTTCCCGACTTTAAAGTCTCATACGAGTCTTGAAGGAGATCTGGGGCCGTACTTATCAAGCTTTTTAGAGTGCCATTTTACACTTAAGTCCTGAAAATTTGCGAAATTTAGTCCTACTCTCAAACTTAAGAATAAAAGCTTTTTATCAACGTTCTTAAGTCTAAGAATCACTCCTACTCTCCACGATATTTAAGAGACCTTCAGAGGTGTCTTAAGTGGTTAGGAGTTGCCAGCAGGGGATGGCACTGAGGCGAGAGACGTGCGCGGACGTTCATCTTTGTTTGATGACGAGCAGCTGATCAAACGGTATTATTTTTGTCACAGATTTAATAATTTTCGATTCCTTGTTGATTTCTGCATGTGGCTGCAGTGGACTAGTATATATAGAGCCACCCACACCAGTTTCAAATTAGTTGCCTAATTAATGAATTGGAAAGAAAATGTTATGAGAGAAGCGTATGTGTGTGGCACACACATACGCTAGGTTACAGCATGTGAGGTGAGTGACGTCAGTGAGTGTGTGGGCGAGAGAAGAGAGGGAGCGGTATTGTGAGTGCGAGCGGGGACTAGTTTGTTTTGTGTTGGATTGGCTGTGTGCAAGCAATCAATAAAGCAAGATTTGCAACTAATCGCCGGACTCATCATTCACTCTAAAGTCGTCCGCTGTGGAGACCCACTGCCGGGTAAAGTGAAGGGTGTTGCCCCGAGCATACATCCTGGAGAAGTGTCTCCCCTGCCTCTTTGTTACGGTCTGGGAGCAGGAAGCAGGAAAGGTGCAACAATAAAAGGAAACATTTATTTTTGATTCATTGCCAATATAGTTTGTTTGTTTTGTATTATTTTGTAGTTTATTGTCAAAATATGCACTCCCATTGTCCACTTAAATATTTCTAAGATATTTCTTTATTCTTAGACAAGGGATTCCCTTCCGTGATTGGTCATTTCTATGGACACAGAAATGACGTCACCTAAAATTCCGTTTACGGCACATAGTAATGTCGTAATTCAGCTCTGAGTGTGACACTTAAGATTCAGTCCTACACTTCGCTGAAAGTGTGAGTAAGACGCTTGATAACTAACTTTTAAGTGCAGCTTTCAGCGAATAATTTATTTACTCTTAAGTCAACTCTTAGCAGACTTCTTAGGAGTAATTCTAAGAAGCTTGATAAGTACGGCCCCTGATCATTTAAAGCCAAGTAACGGCAGTTCTATGGTTGATGGCGAGGAGCAGTTTTGTCCGCCAAACCACTCATTATTTGAACCAATTCTCATCAAGATCTGTTTTTTTGGAGCCACTTAATAAATGTGGAAAGTTTTGTGGAGAACCATCAAATGGGGACGGTGTGGCGCGGTTGGGAAAGTGGCCGTGCCAGCAACCTGAGGGTTCCTGGTTCAATCCCCACCTTCTACCAACCTAGTCACGTCTGTTGTGTCCTTGAGCAAGACAGTTCACCCTTGCTCCTGATGGGTCGTAGTTAGGGCCTTGCATGGCAGCTCCCGCTATCGGTGTGTGAATGTGTGTGTGAATGTGGAAATAGTGTCAAAGCGCTTTGAGTACCTTGAAGGTAGAAAAGTATAACCCATTTATCAAATAAAGGTTTGGCACAATGCCACGCCCACATCCTGAGGCGTGGGCCCATCTGTCATTTTAATCGCGACTCGTTTGGTCAGAGTCCCTAGGAGGAGTTCATTATAGTACGAACCCTGTTTTTGGCTGAAAAATGGCCGCCAATAACCAAGATGGCCGACTTCCTGTTTGTTTTCAATGATGGGTTCTTAAGACTTCTATGTGGACTTCTGTCATGATAGATGTCTGCGGCCATTAAAGGCCTACTGAAATGAATTTTTTTTATTTAAACGGGGATAGCAGATCTATTCTATGTGTCATACTTGATCATTTCGCGATATTGCCATATTTTTGCTGAAAGGATTTAGTATAGAACAACGACGATAAAGATTGCAACTTTTGGTATCTGATAAAAAAAAGGCTTGCACCTACCGGAAGTAGCGTGACGTAGTCAGTTGAACATATACGCAAAGTTCCCTATTGTTTACAATGATGGCCGCATGAAGTGAGAGAGATTCGGACCGAGAAAGCGACAATTTCCCCATTAATTTGAGCGAGGATGAAAGATTTGTGGATGAGTAAAGTGCAAGTGAAGGACTAGTGGGGAGTTGAAGCTATTCAGATAGGGAAGATGCTGTGAGAGCCGAGGGTGACCTGATATTCAGCTGGGAATGACTACAACAGTAAATAAACACAAGACATATATATACTCTATTAGCCACAACACAACCAGGCTTATATTTAATATGCCACAAATTAATCCTGCATAAAAACACCTGCGTGTTTGTTATGCTAGCTCCTCTGCTAGCTCCTAGCTCCATAGAACACGCCAATACAATTCAAACACCTGATCAACACACACAATCACTCAGCCCAAAAGACAGTTTACCTAACCCAAGGTTCATAAAGCTTATATATTTTTAAAAAGTTACGTACGTGACGCGCACATACGGTCAAGTTATCGAATGTTTAGCAGCCAAGGCTGCATACTCACGGTACCTGATATTCAGCTGGGAATGACTACAACAGTAAATAAACACAAGACATATATATACTCTATTAGCCACAACACAACCAGGCTTATATTTAATATGCCACAAATTAATCCTGCATAATAACACCTGCGTGTTTGTTATGCTAGCTCCTAGCTCCTCTGCTAGCTCCTAGCTCCATAGAACACGCCAATACAATTCAAACACCTGATCAACACACACAATCACTCAGCCCAAAAGACCGTTCACCTAACCCAAGGTTCATAAAGCTTATATATTTTTAAAAAGTTACGTACGTGACGCGCACGTCCGGTACGGTACGTGTTATGCTAGCTCCTAGCTCCTCTGCTAGCTCCTAGCTCCATAGAACACGCCAATACAATTCAAACACATGATCAACACACACAATCACTCAGCCCAAAAGACCGTTCACCTAACCCAAGGTTCATAAAGCTTATATATTTTAAAAAAGTTACGTACATACGCAAAAAAAAGCCAAAGCTGCATACTCACAGTAGCACGTCTGCGTCTTTGTCATCCAAATCAAAGTAATCCTGGTAAGAGTCTGTGTTGTCCCAGTTCTCTACAGGCGTCTGTGTATCCAAATCAAAAGTCCTCCTGGTTAGAGTCTCTGTTATCCGAGTTCTTCCATCTTGACTGCATCTTTCGGGAATGTAAACAAAGAAGCGCCGGCTGTGTACTGTTGTGGCTGACTACGTTCGAAAAATACGTCCATTTCGCACCGACAACTTTCTTCTTTGCTTGCTTGGCTTCCTTCTCCATAATGCAATGAACATGATTGAAACAGATTCACGAACACAGATGTCCAGAATACTGTGGAATTATGAAATGAAAAAAGAGCTTTTTCGTATCGGCTTCAATGTGGAAGGCATACCCGTGTTCGCCGGGCTACGTCACGCGCATACGTCATCCGCAGAGGCGTTTCGAACCGGAAGTTTAGCGGCAAATTTAAAATGTCACTTTATAAGTTAACCCGGCCGTATTGGCATGTGTTATAATGTTAAGATTTCATCATTGATATATAAACTATCAGACTGCGTGGTCGGTAGTGGTGGGTTTCAGTAGGCCTTTAAATGACCATACGTGAAACTGATGGCAGGGGCTAATTTTTTCTCATTTTCAAGGGGGCGCTACAGAGTCAATTTTGACATTTCGTGTTTGGAACATCAAAAATAACCCAATTTTTCGACGGACCGGAAACGCTTGAAACAATTTGAGAGTTTTTGTGCGATTGAAGTGGGAGAATAATAATAAACGAAGCAATGACAATAGGACTAAAACATGTAATATTTACATATTTTCATTATTTCAAGCATACGGCAACAACAACAAGACTACTAACCATGGCAGACTTGATGAGAGACAACAAAAACTACTTTGGGACAAATGACGAGCCAGAAACTTCTATTTTTGAACCTGAATATAAGGAGGATGACCTACAAGTTTTAGAAGCTGTGTGCTAAACACTAGGCATCATGTAGCGGTATTGCTAAGTGCTAAACAAGATATAAACATAATAAAACAATCACTTATTGTACAATGTCTGCTCTCACTGGGATAAAAACTGATGGGATGTTTATATCTTCCCCTTAACATGAACGGTTAAAAAAAAGTTTTTAAAAAAGTGCCGCAAACGAGCGTCTTTTCCTGTCTTTCTAGCCATCTCCGAGTCTAAGTTGTCATGATCCGTGGTCCGGATCATGTTCTGTGTTTTTTGTTAGTTTTGGACTCCTTTAGTTCCTGTTTGTGCACCTCTGAGTTTGTTTTGGTTGCCATGGTTTCTCATTATGTTCACTTGTCTCTGATTAGTGTCCGCCCGCTCACCTGCTACCCGAGCACAAATCAGAGGCATTATTTAAGCCTGCCTTTGCCGGTTAGTCTGCCTGGCGTCATTGTTTGCTACATGCACCTGTTTCGTGAGTTTTGCCTTGTCTCTAGTTGTTTGCTTCATGCCTTGCTACGTAAGTCTTGTTTGTTTCATGCCACAGTTTTATGAATATTCCTTGTCCATAGTCTATGCTAAGTGTTAGCTTCGAGTGCGATCAGGCACGTTGTTCTGTCGGCTCGCTTTCTGTTTTTGTACTTCTTTGATTTCTTGAGGAATAAATCATGTTTTTACCTGCACGCCTTGTCCGGAGTAGTCCGTCGGCATTCCTGGGAGAACGACCCCGCAGTAAGCTGCGAACACCCCGTTGTGACATAAGTTGGATGTCAAAGTTGACCAATTTATGGGTTTGTGTCCACAAACTTCTACTATCCAGGTGAGGTACGATTTATAATCTAGAATGAACTTTCACCAACTCAGAGTCGATGCAGCAGCTCAGTATCAGTTGTGTCAATATAGCAGCATAAGGCTAGTTAGCTCTCTGTGGTCACGGCGCCAATATAAATAGTTTGTCTGCGTTAGCGCTTATAATAACAATATTGCTAATACTTGTTAATATTCAGGTCCTGACATGTAAATGGAATATTGTTGGTGCTTCTGGGATGTTTTTTAGGGGAATTTATAGGGTGGAATAGTGTACTCTAATTAGCTTCATTGTTAGCTGACTTTAGCTAACATTTATTTAAAAGTTAAAATGCATAAAAAAAAGAAAAACATGTTGTGGGGGGGTGCGTGGCCTGCGGACTTGCAGCGAAGCGGGGTGTGTCAGGATCGGCTTCGAGATTAGTGACAGGTGCGTAGATGACACACCTGTGAGTGTTTGTCCGATCACCTGTCGCTCTGTTAAAGGCAGCAGTCAGTCGGGAAGGAGAGGAGGTTGTTGATGGTGGAGAGCCATCCATCCATCCATCTTCAACCGCTTATCCGGAATCGGGTCGCGGGGACAGCAGCTCCAGCAAAGACCCCCAGACTTCCCTCTCCAGAGCAACATTTGCGACTTCCTCCTGGGGAATCCCGAAGCGTTCCCAGGCCAGAGAGGAGATGTAATCCCCCCATCTGGTCCTTGGCCTGCCGGGGGGCCTCCTCCCAGTGGGACGTGCAACGAGGACCTCCCTAGGGAGACGCTCGTGAGGCATCCGCACGAGATGCCCGAACCACCTAAGCTGGCTCCTTTCCAAGCGAAGGAGCAGCGGCTCTACTCCGAGTCTCTCTCGGGTGACTGCACTTCTCACCCTATCTCTAAGGGAGATGCCAGCCACCCTTCTGAGGAAACTCATTTCGGCCGCTTGTATCCGCGATCTTATTCTTTCGGTCATTACCCACACTTCATGACCATAGGTGAGAGTAGGAATGTAGATAGCTCGGTAGACCGAGAGCTTTGCCTTCTGGCTCAGCTCCCGTTTCGTCACAACAGTGCGGCAGAGAGACTGCAATACTGCCCCAGCTGCTCCGATTATCCGGCTGATTTCCTTCTCCATCTTTCCCTCACTCGTGAACAAGACCCCGAGATACTTAAACTCCTCCACCTGGGACAGAGTCCTGTCCCCTACCCGGACTGTACAAACCATCGGTTTCCTGCTGAGAACCATGGCCTCAGATTTGGAGATGCTGATCCTCATTCCAGCCGCTGAACACTCGGCTGCGAACCGATCTAGTGAGAGCTGAAGGTCACGAACCGAAGGTGCCATCAGGACCACATCATCTGCAAACAGCAGTGACGCCACCTTTAGCCCCCCGAGACGTATACCCTCTCCGCCATGGCCACGACTCCGCCTAGAAATCCTGTCCATGAAAATCACAAACAGGATAGGTGACAGAGCGCAGCCCTGGCGGAGACCAACCCCCACTGGAAACGGATCCGACTTACATCCAAGCACCCGGACACAACTCTCGCTTTGGTTGTACAGAGATTGGATGGCCCTCAGCAGGGTTCCCCTCACTCCGTACTCCCTCAGCACCTCCCACAAGATCTCCCGAGGGACGCGGTCATACGCCTTCTCCAAATCCACAAAACACATGTAGACTGGATAGGCATACTCCCAGGCCCTCTCCAGGATTCCCGCAAGCGTAAAGAGTTGGTCAGTTGTTCCACGACCAGGACGGAATCCACATTGCTCCTCTTGAATCTGAGGTTCGACTATCGGCCGGACCCTCCTTTCCAGTACCTTGGCGTAAACTTTCCCAGGGAGGCTGAGTAGTGTGATACCCCTGTAATTAGCACACACCCTCTGGTCCCCCTTTTTGAAAAGGGGAACCACCACCCCAGTCTGCCACTCCCTCGGCACTGTCCCAGACTTCCACGCAATGTTGAAAAGGCGTATCAACCAAGACAGCCCATCAACACCCAGAGCCTTCAGCATTTCTGGACGGATCTCGTCAACCCCCGGAGCTTTGCCACTGTGGAGTTGTCTAACTACCTCAGTGACTTCACCCCGAGAGATCGACGTCAATCCCCCATCATCCCCAGGCCCTGCTCCTATCAGGGAGGGTGTGTCTGATGTATTTGGGTTCAGGAGTTCCTCAAAGTGCTCTTTCCAACGCCCTACGACTTCCTCACTTGAAGTCAGCAAAGTCCCATCCTTGCCGTACACAGCTTGGATGGTTCCCTGCTTCCCCCTCCTGAGGTGCCGTATGGTCTTCCAGAACAGCTTTGGTGCCGCCCGATAGTCCTTCTCCATGGATTCCCCGAACTGCTCTCACACCCTCGGCTTAGCCTCGTCCACAGCCACGGCCGCTGCCCTTCGGGCCCGTCGGTACCTTGCAACTGCCTCCGGATTCCCCTGGGATAACATACCCCGGTAGGACTCCTTCTTCAGTCGGACGGCTTCCCTGACCACCACTGTCCACCAGGGTGTTCGAGGGTTACCGCCCCTTGAGGCACCTAAGATTTTCTGGCCACAGCTCGCAGCTGCAGCTTTAGCAATAGAGGCTTTGAACTTTGCCCATTCCTGTTCAATGTCCCCAACCTCCACAGGGATGGCAGAGAAGTCCCGCCGGAGGTGGGAGTTGAAGTCCTTCCGGACAGAGGACTCCTCCAAACGTTCCCAGTTCACCCGCACTACACGCTTGGGTTTGCCAGGTCTGTCCAGAGGTTTCCCCCGCCATCTAACCCAACTCACCACCAGATGGTGATCAGTTGACAGTTCAGCCCCTCTCTTCACCCGAGTGTCCAAAACATACGGCCTCAGATCAGCTGATACGATTACAAAATCGATCATTGATCTTTGGCCTAGGGTGCTCTGGTACCAGGTACACCTATGAGCATCCTTATGCTTGAACATGGTGTTTGTTATCGCAAGTCCGTGACTAGCACAGAAGTCCAATAACAATCCACCACTCAGGTTCAGATCAGGGAGACCGTTCCTCCCAATCACGCCAGTCCAAGTATCACTGTCATTGCCCACGTGCGCGTTGAAGTCCCCCAGCTAGACTATGGAATCCCCTGCCGGCGCCCCATACAGGACCCCATGCAAGGTATCCAAGAAGGCTGAATACTCTGAACTCCTGTTTGGTGCGTATGCACAAACAACAGTCAGAGTTTTCCCCCCTCCAACTTGTCCACTGGGGTGAACTCCAACGTACAGGCACTCAGCCGGGGACTCGAGAGTATCCCCACACCCGCCTGTGCCCTCACGCCCTGAGCAACTCCAGAAGTGAACAAGGTCCATCCCTTGTCCAGGAGTGTGGTTTCAGAGCCCTTGCTATGCGTAGAGGTAAGCCCCACCAGATCCAACCGGTAGCGCTCCACCTCTCGCACCAGCTCAGGCTCCTTCCCCACCAGCGTAGAGACGTTCCACGTCCCGAAAGTCAGCCTCTGCTGCCCCGAATTGGTCCGTCTGGAGCCTCCACTTTCACTGCCATCCACTTGGCAGCGCACCCGACCCCACTGGTTCCGACCGCGGGTGGTGGGCCCACGTGGCAGAGAAGATGGTGTGTCCACGTAGCTTCTTCGGGCTGTGCCCGGCCGGGCTCCGTGGCAAGCCCGGCCACCAGGCGTTCGCTGACGAGCCCTACCTCCGGGCCTAGCTCCGGAGGAGGGCCCCGGGCTTCCTCCGGGCCGGGTAACGCATCCTCTTTTAGTGTAGTTCATGGGGGGTATCGTAACCCTGATGGGGGGGGGGGGCATTCGGGTACTACACCTTGCCCAAGGGTGACCCGGAACTATGTAAGGCAGGGGCGTTCAACTCCCTGAGGCTTAATACAAGAGAGCGAGCGAGAGAAACTTTAACATGGCTAAAAAGCACAACTTAATGAAAAATAAATCATTGTTCGCAAAGATAAACACGGCTGTCATGTCCGTCATTCGTGGTCCAGAGAACCCGGAGAAGCAAGACCTCCACAATTTGGCGCCCAACGTGGGTCTCGGTTGCGCGCTTTGTCCGCGCGTTGTGTGTGCTGGTTGCGCCGCGCGGTGGATGGCCAGGTGGTCCTCGGCGAGGGTCATCGCCACTGCCATGTCCCGGGGCCGGTGGTACCGGATCCAGTCGGCCGTCTTCTTCCGGTTCGCCTCCAGGAACTGCTCCTGGATGATGTGGTCCAGCAGCCGGCCATCTCCCTCTCGCGGCTGCACCAACGCGTCGCCGCGTCCTGGAGCCGCTGGCCAAAGGTGAATGGCCGGTCCTCCTCCCCGAGACGCATGGACCGGAACCGGCGCCGGCACTCTTTAGCGGTGCCTCCCGTCCGGTCCAGCACCGCCTTCCTCAGGTCCGCGAAGCGCATTCTGGTGGTCGCCGGCAGCTTGAGCGCCGCACGCTGCGCCTCCCCATCAGGAGCGGCAAGAGTGTACTTTTCCTCCGGCCACGCACATGCTCTCGCCGTGTCCGCAAAAATGTCCAAAAAGGCATGGGGGTCCTCTTCCTCCCTCATGCGGTGTATGGTGACGGCCGTCGGTGTTGGCCGTGCCCCGCCCATTTGGTCCGCCAGGACCTGGCACTTTTGGCGGCTGCTCGCCGCCACCTCTGCGAGCATGCCTGCGAGAGCCGTCAGGTGATCGACTTCCCCCGCCTCCGGTGGTCCAGCCAGATTGGGCGCCAAATTGTGGAGGTCTTGCTTCTCCGGGTTCTCTGGACCACCAATGACGGACATGACAGCCGTGTTCATCTTTGCGAACAATGATTTATTTTGCAATAAGTTGTGCTTTTCAGCCATGTTAAAGTTTCTCTCGCTCGTTCTCCACCATCAACAACCTCCTCTCCTTCCCGACTGCTGCCTTTAACAGAGCGACAGGTGATCAGACAAACACTCACAGCTGTGTTATCTACGCACCTGTCACTAATCTCGAAGCCGATCCTGACACACCCCGCTTTGCTGCAAGTCCGCAGGCCACGCCCCCCCACACGTCTTCTTATCTTACATAAGGATCGCGAATGATCAGCAAAATGTCAATCAAAAAGTGCAGTTCTCCTTGTTCTAAGATGTTCCCTTCAGGCGAGCTACATGTGAGGACCTTCAGGCTCCTGTATATTACATTTTTTTGTGGAATTCCTCATATTTGTGCAGATGTTATCAGCCGCCAAAGCCATGAAATCAGTCCTTGTTTCATCTGCACTTGCTTGTGTCACGTTTTTATGATTCTCCTTGGCCAACAGGCCTGCAGCGCCACCACCCCGACGTGGTTCAATTCAAGGTGAAATACTCGCCGTTTCACGGAATTGTGCGTTCTTTCAGAAAGACTGAACACTTTTGTTTGTGCTCCCATTTTTCACGTGTCACGGCAGGGTTGCAGCTTGCTGCGCGGTTGTTCTCCCGGGATGCAAAACGGACAACTCCGGACGACAGCGTGAAGGTAGGATATGATTTAATCTTTGCAAATCATAACACATACCAAAAAACAGGAAGCAAACCAAAAGTCGCACGCAGTGTTTCCCAAGTTACCTGTGGCGGTGGGGGCGTGGCTATGGGCGTGGTCACCATGACATTATCGAGTAATTTGCATAATTTACTACAATGATATGATTTTCTCTAAGAAGGCTCAAAAAATGTATACTTACTAATTAATAATAACAGTTTGGTTTTAAACGTCCATCCATTCATCCATCCATCCATCCATTTTACAATATAATTACAACACTTTATGTACATATTTATATACAGATTTGAACAATAAGTTATTCACTGAAATATATTTATTAATTGTGGTTCTTACAAAAAATATATCTTATAAAATATAAAAGCTAAAATGTCTCTTAAAGCTCTGCCCCTTTAATTAGTGCATACTAAATAATTTAACTTTAGCCTACTACTAAATAAATAATGATAAATGGGTTATACTTGTATAGCGCTTTTCTACCTTCAAGGTACTCAAAGCGCTTTGACAGTATTTCCACATTCACCCATTCACACACACATTCACACACTGATGGCGGGAGCTGCCATGCAAGGCGCTAACCAGCAGCCATCAGGAGCAAGGGTGAAGTGTCTTGCCCAAGGACACAACGGACGTGACTAGGATGGTAGAAGGTGGGGATTGAACCCCAGTAACCAGCAACCCTCCGATTGCTGGCCCAGCCACTCTACCAACTTCGCCGCCGCCCCTACTACTACAACCATATTATTTACCAGCAACATAAAGTGAAACAGAGGCAGAGGTGTCTTACCACAGTCAGTAACAAATAAACAGAAAACAGTAGTCTCTCTCTAGGTCGTCCTCAGACGAGCCTTCCATCGTTGCTTCCAGTCATCCCGATTCTCCATACATTTGGCCAGTTCCTTGGTACTCTGAGCTCCTGCATATACAAATACAAATAAGGCAACAAGACAAGTATCCTACACTTCTCTTTTGTAAAGTAAATCTGAACAGCCTATATGGGCATCTACATCAACTATATGATTTGCCTGAGAATCTGGACAGGACAAAAAAATTTAATAATTTTTTTACATTTTTTAAATTTATTTTTATTTTTATTTGTGGCGGACGTAATTCTTTCGTGGCGGGCCGCCACAAATAAATGCATGTGTGGGAAACCCTGCGCACGTGAAGCTAAGGTACAAACTTAGCATAGGACTCAAGAACATAGGAACAAGACATGAACCTACGTGCCTGTTGCGTGCAGCAAACAGTGACGGCAGACTGAGCGTGGCGAGCAAAGTGAATAAAATAGCTCTCTGATTAGTGGTTGACAGCAGTTGAGCGTGGGACCACTAACCAGACGCAGGTGAACCCAATTAATCCCCATGGTGACCAAAATAAACCCAGGAGTGCACACAACAGGAACTAAGGGAGTCCAAAACTAACAGAACATAACTAACTACAACATGATCCGGACCAGGGATCATGACATCATGATAGATAGACAGATAGATAGTACTTTGATTCCTTCAGGAGAGTTCCCTCTGGAAAATTAAAATTCCAGCACCAGTGTACATAATTGAGATATCATTTGAAAAGTAAATAATAAATAATAATAATAATGAGTTGAAGTCAAAGATGTAAAACTTTGACTATATATACAAACGACCTATTCCTCTGAAATATTGTTAACAAATCTGTCTAAATCTGTGTTAGTCTTCTTTGCCAAGGTAATCCATCCCACCTCACAGGTGTGGCATATCAAGACGCTGATGAAACGGCATAATTATTGCACTGGTGTGCCTTAGGCTGACCACAATAAAAGGCCACTCCTCTTCGATGGCGGTGCCAAGTTGCTGGATATTGGCAGGAAGTGAAACACGCTGTCCTGTACGCCGATCCACAGCATCCCAGACATGCTCAATGGCTGACTTGTCCGCTGAGTATGCTGGCCGTGCAAGAACTTGTATGTTTTCATCTTCCAGGAGCTGTTTACAAATCCTTGCAACATGGGGCCCTGCATTGTCTTGCTGCAACATGAGGTGATGGTCTCGGGTGATTGGCACAACCTCAGGATCTCATCACGGTATCTCTGTGCCTTCAAAATGCCATCAACAAAATGCACTTGTGTTGGTTGTCCATAACATACCCCGGCCCACACTAGAACCACACCCCCACCATGGGCCACTCCATTCACTACATTAACATCAGGAAACCTCTCTCTCACACACTGTCTGCCATATGCCCTGAACAGTGAAAACAGTGATTCATCCGTGAAGAGAAGACCTCTCCAATGTGCCAGACGCCATTAAATGTGAGCATTTTCCCACTCGAGTCGGTTACGACGAGGAACTGCAGTGAAGTCTAGACCCCGATGAGGACGACGAGCACGCAGATGTGCTTCCCTGAGACGGTTTCTCACAGTTTGCGCAGAAAGTCTTCAGTTACGCAAACCGGTTGTTGCAGCAGCTGTCCGGGTGGCTGGTGCAGTGAAATCTAGACCCCGATGAGGATGACGAGCACGCAGATGAGCTTCCCTGAGACGGTTTCTCACAGTTTGCGCAGAAATTATTCGGTTATGCAAACCGGTTGTTGCAGCAGTTGTCCGGGTGGCTGGTCTCAGACGATCATGGATGTGGAGGTCCTGGACGGTGTGGTTGCGCGTGGTCTGCGGTTGTGAGGCCGGCTGGATGTACTGCCAAATTCTCTGAAACGTCTTTAAAGATGGTTTATGGTAGAGAAATTAACATTCAATCCACGGGCAACAGCTCTGGTGGACATTCCTGCCGTCAGCATGCCAACTGCACACTCCCTCAAAACTTGTGGCATTGTGCTGTGTGAGAAAACTGCACATTTCAGAGTGGGCAGCCTAAGGCGCACCTGGGGTGGGATGGATTATCTTGGCAAAGAAGAAATGCTCACTAACACAGATTTAGACAGATTAGTCAACAATATTTGAGAGGAATAGGTATTTTGTGTATATAGTTAAAGTTTTACATCTTTGACTTCAACTGATTGAAAATTAAACATGAGAGTCATGGAGCCGGATCTCGAGCAGTTCTTTCCAAAGAGCTGTTTAAAACACAGTTTTTTCTACCACAGGAACAATCCCAGGTAGGAGTTAAAATATAAGATGTGAAATGGAATAATTCAAATTCATACAAATATAACTTTATTGGTGGGAATCATTCCTAAGTATTGGCTGTAATTATTTCTGTTTTGTTTTCATTGTGAATATTTTGAAGTTGGTTCACCATTTCTGTCCCACCCTAAAAACTTTGTAGCGTGAGAGCATTTTAACAATACACACTTTGATTATTACAAATGTTGACAGTTTTGTGGCGCCATGCCAGGCCCACGTCCTATGGCGTGGGTGAAATTCCTTCGATGTTTATCATCGCCTATTTGTGGAGTAGCCATCATCTTAACCCCGGCTCATTTGGTAAGAGTGCCGAGGAGGCGTTCATTATACTACCACCCCTGTTTTTGGCCTGATAACTGCAGAGGGAAACAAGACGGGTTCTTGGGTTCTTGAGACTATTATGTGATTTCTGTGTTTTCAATTATGGATTCTTGAGACTATTATGTGATTTCTGTGTTTTCAATGATGGGTTCTTGAGACTATTATGTGATTTCAGTGTTTTCAATGATGGATTCTTGAGACTATTATGTGATTTCTGTCATGATAGACGTCTGCGACCATTTTCATGACGATTTTTTTCCTCATTTCCAAGGGGGTGCTACAGAATCAATTTTGACATTTCGTGTTTGGAACACCAAAAATACCAAATTTTTCGCCGGACTGAATACGCTTACAAAAATTTGAGAGTTTTTGTTCTCGTTAAGTGTCTCAAAAATGCGATCGTAGTCTGAGAATATTAATAAACGAAGCAATTCCAATAGAGCCTTTTGCTGCCGGGGCCCTAAAACATGTAACATTGACATATTTTATTCACTTTTAGCATACGGCGGCAACAACAACACCACTACTAATCATGTCAGACTTCATGAGAGACAACAAAGACTACTTTGGTACAAATGATGATCCAGAAACTTCAATTTTTGAAGCTGAATATAAGGAGGATGATCTACAATTTTAGAAGCACTAGGTGTGGCGAAATTATTCTTTGCATTTGGCCCATCACCCTTGATCACCCCCTGGGAGGTGAGGGGAGCAGTGAGCAGCAGCGGTGGCCACGCCCGGGAATCATTTTTGGTGATTTAACCCCCAATTCGAACCCTTGATGCTGAGTGCCAAGCAGGGAGGTAATGGCTCCCATTTTTATAGTCTTTGGTATGACATCATGTAGCAGTATTGCTAAGTGCTAAACAAGATATACAAACATAATACAACAATCACTTACTGTACAATGTCTGCTTTCACCACACTTGCCAACCTTGAGACCTCCAATATCGGTGGGGGAATGTTGTTGGGGCGGGGGTCGTGGTTGGGGGCGTGGTTATTTACCGCTAGAATTCACCAACTCGAGTATTTCATATATATTTCATATATATATATTTCATATATATATATATATATATATATATATATATATGTATATGTATGTATATATGTATGTATATGTATATATATATATGTATGAAATACTTGACTTTCAGTGAATTCTAGCTATATATATATATATATTTATTTTATTTACATAAAAGAAATACTTGAATTATCTATCCATTAGATGGCAGTATTGTCCTGTTTAACTTCTCTGTTCATGACTGAGAAATCATTTCGGCCACCGTGTTCAATGGAGAAGTCTGTTCTACATATTTACAGGCAACATACACCTTCCCCTTCGAACTGTCCTGGATGAACTGAAATTCTTGTTTCCATTCGTTTTGGAACTTGCAAGCGTATTTATATTGTGGTAAAGCGGACGTGAGAATAGGCTGTCCGCACTCAGTTTCAGATCCGCATTGAGCTGGAGGGGGCGTGGCCTCCAGCTCCGGCTAAATACCGGGAGTTTGTCGGGAGAAAATCTCTGCCGGTAGGTTGTCGGGAGAGGCGCTGAATAACGGGATTCTCCCGCTAAAAACGGGAGGGTTGGCTAGTATGGCTCTCACTGGGATAAAGACTGATGGGATGTTTGTATCTTGCCGTTTGGATAAAAAAAATCCATAGCGTCTTTTCGTGTCTTTCCGGCTATCTCCGGGTCTAAATTGAATGTCAAAGTTGACCAACTTGTGGGTTTATGTCCACAACCTTCTACTATCCAGGCGAGAGGCATGATTTATATTGTAGAATGAACTTTCACCAGCTCAGAGGCGATGCAGCAGCTCAATATGTCAATGTAGCAGCATACGCTAGTTAGCTCTCTGTGTTCACGGCGCCACTAAAAAATAGTTTGTCTGTGTCAGCACTTATAATAACAATATCGCTAATACTTGTTAATATTCAGGTCACGACATCCAAGTGGATTATTGTTGGCACTTCTGGGATGTTTTTTAGAGGATTTTATGGGTGCAATAGTGTAGTCTAATTAGCTTCATTGTTAGCTGACGTTAGCTAAAATGTATTTAAGATTTAGAATGCGTTAAAAAAAAGAAAAACATGTCTTCTTGTCTTACATAAGAATTGCGAATGATCAGCAAAATGTCACAGCAATTTCCGTGACAATACGCAAATCTTGTAGGAGGGGCTAATTTTTTCTCATTTCCAAGGGGCGCTAGAGTTTTAAAATTTTGTGTTGGGGACCCTGAAAATATGAAATATTTTCCCGGAACTGATGATCTTGCAAAAATTGGTGGGTTTTTAATGATTGTTGGGTGCCTGGATTCAGGATTTTTTTGCTATCGAGAAGTTAGACCTCATAGAGGTCGACTTGGCGCCATTTTAGAAGTACGCTATTTCCTATGTCATCCTGTTAACGTTTTATCCTAGTATTTTTCTCGCTAAATTTGAATGTTTAAAGCTAAAAATCATCAATTTTGATACTTGGAACCATCATGAAAGTATGCTAACATCTCTGATATTAGCATGCTAACATTTTATGCTAGCTGTTCAGCTAATTTAGATAGATGGATACTTTATTGATTCCTTCAGGAGAGTTCCCTCAGGAACATTTTCATTCCAGCAGCACACTACCATGTAGAACAGATCACTGGCAACCACAGACTGGTTGTGATAGTGATTGGAGCACATACTTGTTGGTCACAAAAAATATTCATGAAGTTTGGTTCTTTTATGAATTTATTATGGGTCTACTGAAAATGTGAGCAAATGTGCTGGGTCAAAAGTATACATACAGCAATGTTAATATTTGCTTACATGTCCCTTGGCAAGTTTCACTGCAATAAGGTGCTTTTGGTAGCCATCCACAAGCTTCTGCTTGAATTTTTGACCACTCCTCTTGACAAAATTGCTAAATATGTTGGTGTTCTGACATGGAGTTGTTTCTTCAGCATTGTCCACACGGACTTTGGGAAGGCCATTCTAAAACCTTCATTCTAGCCTGATTTAGGCATTCCTTTACCAATTTTGACGTGTGTTTGTGGTCATTGTCCTGTTAGAGCACCCAACTGCGCCCAAGACCCAACCTCCGGGCTGATGATTTTAGCTTGTCCTGAAAAATTTGCCTCCTTTTTCATTGTCCCATTTACGCTCTGTAAAGCACCAGTTCCATTGGCAGCAAAACAGGCCCAGAGCATAATACTACCACCACTATGCTTGACGGTAGGCATACATATTGCTGGGTATTGTGGCCAAACAGCTCAAATTTTGTTTCATCTGACCACAGAACTTTCCTCCAGAAGGTCTTATCTTAGTCCATGGGATGTCAGATGAAACAAAAATTTAGCTGTTTGGCCACAATACCCCTGTGATGAGGTGGCGACTTGTCCAGGGTGTACCCCGCCTTCCGCCCGATTGTAGCTGAGATAGGCTCCAGCGCCCCCCGCGACCCCGAAAGGAATAAGCGGTAGAAAATGGATGGATGGATGGGTGGCCACAATACCCAGTAATATGTTTGGAGGAGAAAAGGTGAGGTCTTTAATCCCAGGAACACCATGTCTACCGTCAAGCATGGTGGTGGTAGTATTATGCTTTCGGCCTGTTTTGCTGCCAATGGAACTGGTGCTTTAAATGGGACAATGAAAAGGATGATTACCGTATTTTTCGGACTATAAGTCGCTCCGGAGTATACGTCGCACCGGCCGAAAATGCACAATAAAGAAGGAAAAAAACATATATACGTTGCACTGGAGTATAAGTCGCATTTTTTGGGGAAATTTATTTGATAAAATACAACAACTAGAATAGACATTTGAAAGGCAATTTAAAATAAATAAAGAATAGTGAACAACAGGCTGAATGAGTGTACGTTATATGAGGCATAAATAACCAACTGAGAAGGTGCCTGGTATGTTAACGTAACATATTATGGTAAGAGTCATTCAAATAACTATAACATATAGAACATGCTATACATTTACCAAACAATCTGTCACTCCCAATGGCTAAATCCCATGAAATCTTTTTCCTCTGTGTCGCCTCTGGTATGCGCCGCTAGCGTCCTTTCTTTCTGCTGCTCGATTGCTGTTCTCTGCAGCATATTTCACTACATCCAGCTTGTAATCGGCAGTATATGATTTCCTTTTCGGTGCCATTTTAGTTCAGGCCTTCTCAGTTTTTATAAGTTAATGCGATTGTTGATGTGATCCATTTTAATAGCTCCGGCAGCAGCGTATAGCATATAGCAGTTAGCATATCATGGCCCACAATGCACTTCTGCCATGACTCGCCCCCGCCAAATTCTTATTGGTTGGCGTGTGAGTGACGATTGCTGACGTGTGTGTGACGATTGCTGACATTTTTTTCGTCACTCACACGAATGAGATAAATAATATTATTTGATATTTTACAATAATGTGTTAATAATTTCACACATAAGTCGCTCCGGAGTATACGTCGCACCTACGGCCAAACTATGAAAAAAACGTCGACTTGTAGTCCGAAAAATACGGTACCTCCAAATTCTTCAGGACAAGCTAAAATCATCAGCCCGGAGGTTGGGTCTTGGGCGCAGTTGGGTGTTCCAACAGGACAATGACCCCAAACACAGGTCAAAAGTGGTAAAGGAATGGCTAAATCAGGCTAGAATGAAGGTTTTAGAATGGCCTTCCCAAAGTCCTGACTTAAACGTGTGGACAATGCTGAAGAAACAAGTCCATGTCAGAAAAGCAACACATTTAGCTGAACTGCACCAATTTTGTGGTCAAAAATTCAAGCAGAAGCTTGTGGATGGCTACCAAAAGTGCCTTATTGCAGTGAAACTTGCCAAGGGACATGTAAGCAAATATTAACATTGCTGTATGTATACTTTTGACCCTCACATTTTCAGTAGACCCATAATAAATTCATAAAAGAGGCAAACTTCATGAATGTTTTTTTGTGACCAACAAGTATGTGCTCCAATCACTCTATCACAAAAAAATAAGAGTTGTAGAAAGTACTGGAAACTCAAGACAGCCATGACATTATGTTCTTTACAAGTGTATGTACACTTTTGATTGAGACTGTATGTTGACCTACATTAGATTGCTTTTAGCTGCTTCCATCACTCTTAATGGAGGCAAGTGCTGAAGAAAGAAACCATAGCACAGAGAAGCACACAGGAAGGACTAACTTAGTTGACTTCAGCAACGACGGGATCACCTTCGGGATACATTTCAAAACTCACAGCTGAGTAAACATACTGTCAATTCACCGACTGAATCGTTCTTTTATGAAGCGTTTATTATAAATTCTTTAGTACAATAACATCACAAAGAGCATACATATTTCCCCCCGGCGGTGAGTGTTTGTCTTTATTAAAACAACGCAGGTAAGCTGTTTTAAATGACAACTGTACGTTCTTGACAAATCCCTTTGAAACATGAATCAATTGTGTTTTAATAATATTGTGTGTGTAGTCAATAACGTGCACGGCTCTAGTAAATACCAAGAAGTAAATACTTGTGTTGCAATATACAGTATTAGAACATGTCCTTGGCTGAGGACAATGTGTTTCCTGCATGGACACCATTATCAGCAGAGGGATTGCACTGTGTCATAAACGTTTTAGATGCTATCTAATCAACAGGAAACAAGACAGATAGCGCCATCAAACACCATGAGAATGGCTGTAAGACGTCCTGACGGAAGTACAAACCCCAAAACCAGTGAAGTTGGCACCTTTTCAACCTATATTCAATTGAATAGACTGCAAAGACAAGATATTTAATGTTCAAACTGGAAAACTTTTGTTATTTTTTGCAAATATTAGCTCATTTGGAATTTGATGCCTGCAACATGTTTTAAAAAAAGCTGGCACAAGTGGCAAAAAAGACTGAGAAAGTTGAGGAATGCTCATCAAAGACTTATTTGGAACATCCCACAGGTAAACAGGCTAATTGGGAACAGGTGGGTGCCATGATTGGGTATAAAAGCAGCTTCCATGAAATGCTCAGTCGTTCACAAACAAGGACAGGGCGAGGGTCACCACTTTGTCAACAAATGCCTGAGTAAATTGTTTAAGAACAACTTTTCTCAACCAGCTATTGCAAGGAATTTAGGGATTTCACTATCTAAGGTCCGTAATATTATCAAAAGGTTCAGAGAAATCACTGCACGTAAGCCATGATATTATGGACCTTGGATCCCTCAGGCAGTACTGCATCAAAAAGCGACATCAGTGTGTAAAGGATATCACCACATGGGCCCAGGAACACTTCAGAAAACCACTGTCAGTAACTACAGTTCATCGCTACATCTGTAAGTGCAAGTTAAAACTCTCCTATGCAAAGCCAAAGCCATTTATCAACAACACCCGGGAACGCCGCCGGCTTCGCTGGGCCCGATCTTATCTAAGATGGACTGATGCAAAGTGGAAAAGTGTTCTGTGGTCTGACGAGTCCACATTTCAAATTGTTTTTGGAAACTGTGGACGTCGTGTCCTCCGGAACAAAGAGGAAAAGAACCATCCGGATTGTAATAGGTGCAAAGTGTAAAAGCCAGTATCTGTGATGGTATAGGGGTGTATTAGTGCCCAAGACATGGGTAACTTACACATCTGTGAAGGCACCATTAATGCTGAAAGGTACATACAGGTTTTGGAGCAACATCTGTTGCCATCCAAGCAACGTTATCATGGACGCCCCTGCTTATTTCAGCAAGACAATGCCAAGCCACGTGTTACATCAACGTGGCTTCATAGTAAAAGAGTGCGGGTACTAGACTGGCCTGCCTGTAGTCCAGACCTGTCTCCCATTGAAAATGTGTGGCGCATTATGAAGCCTAAAATACCACAACAGAGACCCCCGGACTGTTGAACAACTTAAGCTGTACATCAAGCAAGAATGGGAAACAATTCCACTTAAAAAATGTGTCTCCTCAGTTCCCAAATGTTTACTGAGTGTTGTTAAAAGGAAAGGCCATGTAACACAGTGGTAAAAATGCCCCTGTGACAATTTTTTTGCAATGTGTTGCTGCCATTACATTCTAAGTTAATGATTATTTGCAAAAACAAAGAAGTTTCTCAGTGTGAACATGAAATATCTTGTCTTTGCAGTTTATTCAATTGAATATAAGTTTAAAAGGATTAGCAAATCATTGTATTCTGTTTTTATTTACCATTTACACAACGTGACAACTTCACTGCTTTTGGTTTTGTACTTTATACCAGTGGTTCTTAACGATAGAAGTATATCCTAGAAGTACACTAAAAAAAAAAAAAAAAAAAGAAGTACACTAGCCAGCACTATGTCATTATGCTAACGTTTTATACTAGCTTTTTAGCTACATTTGTTTGTTTCAACCTCCAAAATCATGGATTTTGATACTTGGTTCCATCTTAACATCCCTAATATTAGCATGCAAAAATGCAACAAAGTTGTGGTACGTATGGGCCGCAGCGGTACTCAGTTGTAATACACTCTTCCACCACTTGTGGCAGTAATGACAATATGAAACAAACAGAAGTCTGGAGAAAAAGTCATAGAAACATTTCTTAAGCGCAAAAATTATAAGGTATTTTTTTCAACTTTTTTGTGGCTAAAAGCAGTTCTTTGTTCTCTTCTCCAGAGAAGATTAAAGGGCTTTGATTTGTTTTGACTTCTTGTCCTCTTGACAGGGTCGACCCGCTGCACCCTGACACATCTTGGCGGAGGTCAAGACCGTCCTCTACATGTCATCCCCGGGGTGAGCGTGCTCAACCTCTCGCACTAAAATGCCGTTTCTCCCGTAGTGTCGCCATGTTTCCCCCGTTTGAAGCGTGCGCCAGTGGCACCCCACCTGCCACTCTGATCCTGGACACCCGTCCGCCTCCAGCGGCCTGCACGTACCTGAGAGGAGGTGAGTCACTGGAAACTGAAGGTCGTGGCAAGGTCATTTGGAGCACCTCGGTGAAGCATCTACTTACGCAACTCCTTGGAAGTCTTGGAGACACGCCTGAGCCTGCGAGCCCACAGCTTTGATGTAGCAAGCTGCTTGCGGTGTAGCTTGCTGCAATTCTCAAAAAACTAACAAAAAAGTTGAGGTTTTGTTTGCAATGTAGCTACAAAAACAGCTTGTTCCTGATTACACGCATTAATTACAGCACAGAAACAACAAACATGAATTGCGAGCAAACATTCTTATTTTCTTCATATCATCAATTTCACGGACTGCAAATGTTGATATCGGTGGTCGCCATACGGAGTCAAAAACTGTTTTGGGGATGCAGAATGAGACACGGTATATCTAGCAGGCACAAGACATTACAACAACGTTGAGAACTTGTTGACATTTATTCAATGTCGGGTTGTGACGTTGATTTGACAATTGAAATTTGGTCATTTCCCAACCAATATTCTACAACACAAATGCAACGTTGAAACAACATGCTTTCTGACAACGTTTAATCAATGTTGGGTTGTGATTTTGATATGACATTCAAATTTGGTCATTTCCCAACCAAAATTCTTCAACACAAATACAACGTTGAAACGACATGCTTTTTGACGACATTATTCAATGTTGAGTTGTGACGTTTATTTGACCATTGAAATTTGGTCTTTACACAACCAATATTCTATGACACAAACACAACATTGAAACAACATGCTTTTTGACAACCTTTATTCAATGTCAGATTGTGACGTTGATTTGACCGTTGAAATGTGGTCATTTCCCAACCAATATTCTACAACACACATACAACGTTGAAAAAATATGCTTTTTGATTACGTTTAATCAATGTCAGGTTCTGACGTTGATTTGACCATTGAATTTTTGTCATTTCCCAACCAATATTCTACAACTTAAATACAATGTTGAAACAACATGCTTTTTGACAGCATTTATTCAATATCGGGTTGTGACGATGATTTGACCATTGAAATTTGGTCATCTTTTACCCAATATTCTACAACACAAATACAACGTTGAAACAACATGCTTTTTGACAATGTTTATTCAATTTCAGGTTGTGACGTTGATTTGACCATTGAAATGTGGTAATTTCCCAACCAAAATTTTTCAACACACATACAACGACATTCAAATTTGGTAATTTCCCAACCAAAATTCTTCAACACAAATACAACGTTGAAACAACATGCTTTTTGACAACATTATTCAATGTTGGGTTGTGACGTTGATTTGACCATTGATATTTGGTCATTTTCCAACCAACAACATGGAACCAACGTTGGACATCAACGTTGTCTCACTCTACAGATACAACTATTTTGCAATGTTGTTTCAAAGTCAGTTTTAAAGGACATGTACGTGTAATCAACGTTGTATCAATGTCTTGTGCCTGCTGAGATAATATGACTTTTTTCTGCGGGAGAAATTGATGTGGCCGCCATAGACATAACACAGGCTGGACTGTATTTAGTGGGTAATACATACATGGTAGTCATCAGTTAACATGATTTGCCATTTGTGTGTCCGTCTGGTGTTGTTGGAGAAATGACACAAGCAGATGAAAATAGCGTCTGGACTCACCAGGGAGCAGAGCTCACATATCTGAACGTAACATTGGAGGTGACTCATTGACTTGTTCAGGGTTTTGTAACCCTCATCCCCCAAACATGCTGCATGCAGACCTCATAAGTATCTTTCATAGAGGTGGACCCATATGATTTTTTCAGGGCCGATATCGATTATTAGTAGTCAGGCAGGCCGATAAGCGGAATTTTAAGGCACCATTCATTTTAGTTCAGTTCAGGAACTTAAGGTTAAATGTCAGTGTTTATCTGTAAATAACAATATATAAATAATACATGTCAGTGTTTATCTGTAAATAACAATGTATAAATAATAAATGTCAGTGTTTATCTGTAAATAACCATGTATAAATAATAAAAGACAGTGTTTATCTGTAAATAACAATGTATAAATAATAAAGGTCTGTGTTTATCTGTAAATAACAATATATCAATAAGAAATGTAAGTGTTTATCTGTAAATAAAAATACATCAATAATAAATGTCAGTGTTTATCTGTAAATAACAATATATAAATACAAATGTCAGTGTTTATCTGTAAATAATATATCAATAATAAATGTCAGTGTTTATCTGTAAATAACAAAATAATAAATACCAGTGTTTATCTGTAAATAACAATATATCAATAATAAATGTCAGTGTTTATCTGTAAATAACAATATATAAATCAGACCTGGGCATTCTGCGGCCCGCGGGCCGCATCCGGCCCTTTGTGCGTCCCTGTCCGGCCCGCGTGAGGCCAATTATAAATTACAAAATAAATTTTAAAAAGTATCTATGTCGAGTGTGCAATACAATGGTGCTGCTTTTGTTTTGAAAGGCGTTATTTGTATTACTTCCGTGTGGACGTATGCGTGTGCGTGATTGTGAGTGAATGTGAACAGCTGCAATCACAAATTACAAAATAAAGTTGAAAAAACATCTATGTCGTGCGCGCAATACAACTGTGCTGCTTTTATTTTGAAAAGTATTATTTATGGGCGTGTGTAACCTGCGAGTGAAGCTGCACATGCAGCGACAAGTGATGCGCGGTTTACACCCGAGACGCTAAAAAGAGAAAAGTTGATGATGAATGCCGTGTTTTCAACAAGACATGGACTGCAAAGCAACGTTCCCTCTAAGGTGCGTGCCTGCGCAATTGCGCACTGCTCAAGCGTCCGCTGCGCGCAGCAAATATATGCCGCGCACCAAATCAAATCCCATCTGAATTCTAAACAAAATAAACACATTTATTCTATGTAATTTTGCAATGCAACTTTGAGTGACAGTGACAACAAGCGGCCCTAACGGTGTTCGTCAACACCGTTCAATTGAACACCGTTCAATTATTGTAACGTCTATCGAGATGCTTCGAGGACAGGAATTATATCGATCACTTTATTGAGCAAAACTGTTTATATTCTGCCATAACCACACCAAAAACATGAGTAAAACTATTCTATCTCGAAAAACTAGGCCAAAACCAACTTGTCATCTGTCACCAACACGCATAGCACTAAACCACTGGTGCGTTTATGGCCACACAAAAAGTCGGACAACTCAAACACCACACAAAGTTACACTATGACTCCTCAGTCATACGTGTGCTTATTTTACTGTCATTTATTATTAATGTTAATTTATTTATATTAGTCATGGAATGCTGTTACACACACTATGTTGAAGTATTACTATTATTATTATTAATTATTATTATTATTATTATTATTATTTATCTTACGGTATACATCAAAAATAATATTGAGCAAAATTTAATTGAAATATTGTCGATGTGGCCCTCCAGCAGTGCTCGGGTTGCTCATGCGGCCCCCGGTAAAAATTAATTGCCCACCCCTGATATAAATGATACATGTCAGTGTTTACCTGTAAATAACAATATATACAAAATAAATGTCAGTGTTTACCTGTAAATAACAATATATCAATACAAATGTCAGTGTTGTCTGTAAATAACAATATATAAATAACAAATGTCAGTGTTTATCTGTAAATAACAATATATCAATAATAAATGTCAGTGTTTATCTGTAAATAACAATTTATAAATACAAATGTCAGTGTTTATCTGTAAATAACAATATATCAATAATAAATGTCAGTGTTTATCTCTAAATAACAAAATAATAAATACCAGTGTTTATCTGTAAATAACAATATATCAATAATAAATGTCAGTGTTTATCTGTAAATAACAATATATAAATAATAAATGTCAATGTTTACCTGTAAATAACAATATATCAATACAAATGTCAGTGTTATCTGTAAATAACAATATATAAATAACAAATGTCAGTGTTTATTTGTAAATAACAATATATCAATAATAAATGTCAGTGTTTATCTGTAAATAACAATTTATAAATACAAATGTCAGTGTTTATCTGTAAATAACAATATATCAATAATAAATGTCAGTGTTTATCTCTAAATAACAAAATAATAAATACCAGTGTTTATCTGTAAATAACAATATATAAATAATAAATGTCAGTGTTTATCTGTAAATAACAATATATAAATGATACATGTCAGTGTTTACCTGTAAATAACAATATATAAATAATAAATGTCAATGTTTACCTGTAAATAACAATATATCAATACAAATGTCAGTGTTATCTGTAAATAACAATATATAAATAACAAATGTCAGTGTTTATCTGTAAATAACAATATATCAATAATAAATGTCAGTGTTTATCTGTAAATAACAATATATAAATACAAATGTCAGTGTTTATCTGTAAATAACAATATATCATTAATAAATGTCAGTGTTTATGTGTAAATAACAAAATAATAAATATCAGTGTTTATCTGTAAATAACAATACATCAATAATAAATGTCAGTGTTTATCTGTAAATAACAGTATATAAATAATACATTTCAGTGTTTACCTGTAAATAACAATATATCAATAAAAATGTCAGTGTTATCTGTAAATAACAATATATCAATAATACATGTCAGTGTTTATCTGTAAATGACAAAATAATACATATCAGTGTTTATCTGTAAATAACAATATATCAATAATAAATGTCAGTGTTTATCTGTAAACAGTATATAAATAATACATTTCAGTGTTTACCTGTAAATAACAATATATCAATAAAAATGTCAGTGTTATCTGTAAATAACAATATATCAATAATACATGTCAGTGTTAATCTGTACATAACAATATATCAATAATAAATGTCAGTGTTTATCTCACGCCGACAACATGAACCCATCGACTTTAGCGTTAGCATTAGCATTCTGTTCACTAGGATTGAGGCTAATAACTACACAAATGGAGTGTCACTGACGATGTAATAATGTAAATAGTTCATATTTGATGGTACTTACCTTTATTTCACTTGTGTGCTGCCTCCTTTATTTCACATTTATCTAACAAAGTCAGAGTAGTAAGCAACTGAGGTTGTTGCTTCGAATCCGGCTTTGCACTCCTCCGTGAATACGTTTCAAAGAGTCCGTCCACTTCTCGTAGCTTCGCGTATCCAAATGAAGTTTTAAAACAATAATAACAATAAACTGCATAAAGACTCCGGCTGAGTAAAAACACTGCATTATCCTTTCCATCCTTTGTTACTGAGCTACTGTGTGGAACAATTTCCCTTGTGGATCAATAAAGTTTGTCTAAGTCTAAAATAGTTCCACTGATCAACATTCTTCAGCAGAAAGATGCTCCACAAAAGTTCCTGTAAGTCGAAAGTTCCTTTTGTCCTCTCCGTTGTCAAGTTTGTTGTCATACAAACACACAATAAATAAGAAATAAACAAGTCGTCTCGCATAACTTTACTCTGCAATGGAGGTTGTGTGTTTGAAAAATACGTTTTAGGAACGCCCCCAATGATGTTCAACCAATCAGCGTTCGACAGCATGACACGAAAAGATCTCTTGGAAAAGTCCCGCCTAGTTTGGAGGAACTTTGAAAGGTTCCTGAAGAACTAAATCTACCTGGGTAATTTTTGGTGGAAACACAAGGGGAACCTTATTTAAGTGAGAAAAGGGAGCCGGAGAAGGGCCTAATGTTGTATTTTTAGTGTTAACATGAGCCGCTAAGTCGTGTGCTGATGCTTGGAGGGAAGAGGCCAACGACTTGAGCATACCGTATTTTTCGGACTATAAGGCGCACTTAAAATCCTTTCATTTTCTCAAAACTCGACAGTGCGCCTTATAACCCGGTGCGCCTAATGTACGGAATAATTTTGGTTGTGCTTACCGACCTCGAATCAATTTTATTTGGTACATGGTGTAATGATAAGTGTGAACAGTAGATGGCTGTCACACATAAGATATATGTGTACACTGCAATATGACTCAAGTACAACACCAAAATTGTATATCTTCCATTGAAAATATAGAACATTACACACGGCGCTCAAAAATCTATCAAAAGGTTTTAGTAGGACTTTGGTAAGCTATGAAGCCACACCGCTTGATGGATTGTACTGTGCTTCAACATAGGAGTATTATTATGGTGTGTGTATAAGGTAAGACATATTATCTGGCGTTTTGTTTCGCAATATTATGCAAAAGAAACTTTTCTTACCTTCTTTGGTACCTGCTGATGTGTATTTGGGGTCTGCATAAGTCCTAAAAATTTGCGCGCGTCCGCCTTTGTAGTCCGTGTAGTGGATAAGCTTCTTCTTTTTCACTATCTTCTTGTTACGGGACATTCATCCTCCGCTGTTGCCATTTCTAATATAAAGTAGTGTAAAGTTCTTACTTATATCTGTCAGTAAACTCGCCATGAAAGCATAAAACATACCGGTGTAGTGAGTCTACATTATTCACCCAAGGAACTTTAGTTATTAGAGAGTTCCGGTCGGACGGTTTTTCATGAGACACATTTCCGGCGTTGTTGTTGTGTCCGGATGAGGAAATGCTGCTCTGTTATTGATTGAAGTCAAATCTGAATGTCATTAAAACAGTTAGCGCCATCTTTTGACACTTCCTCCACTCCCGTCCTTGCACGCTACACTGCTACAACAAAGATGACGGGGAGAAGACGCTGTCGAAGGTGAGCCACGTAAATAAGACCGTGAATTACTATGAATTGATTAACGTGGACCTCTACTAAAAAAAGTTGAAAAACTTATTGGGGTGTTACCATTTAGTGGTCAATTGTACGGAATATGTACTGTACTGTGCAATATACTAATAAAAGTTTCAATCAATCAAAAAACCGCCTGCAAAACGGCGCATCCTGAAGCGACTGTCAGAAAGTGACTTGAAGATGATGTGTAAAACATCATCTATGCAACATTTTGACCAAAGAACCACCATCACATGTTATGTAGACCACAAGGAAGTATTTTACATTTAGAAAAAAAATAAACTGGGTAACACATGGCACACTGACTGATTGATTGATTGATTAATTGAGACTTTTATTAGTAGATTGCACAGTACAGTACATATTCCGTACAATTGACCACTAAATGGTAACACCCGAGTAAGTTTTTCATCTTGTTTAAGTCGGGGTCCACTTAAATCAATTCATGGTATAAATATATACTATCATCATAATACAGTCATCACACAAGTTAATCATCATCAGAGTATATACATTGGATTATTTACATTATTTACAATCGGGGGGGTGGGGGGGGGGGGTGTGGAGGGGTGGGGGGGTTAGGTTTGGTTGATATCAGCACGTCAGTCATCAACAATTATATCATCTGAGAAATGGACATTGAAACCGTGTAGGTCTGACTTGGTTGGATATGTACAGCGAGCAGTGAGCTCAGAAAGCATAAGAACAAGTATATATATTTGATTATTTACATTTGATTAATTAATTACAATCCGGGGAGGTGGGATGTGTGGTGGAGGGAGGGTGTTAGTCTAGGGTTGAAGTTGCCTGGAGCTGTTCTTTTAGTGAGGTTTTGAAGGAGGGTAGAGATGCACTTTCTTTTGACAAAGCTTAACCTATTGTTACTATAACAATCTACAAGGTTAATATAGGTTGCTTCTCTTTCTTCCCCTCCATTTTTCTGCATTCTTTTGTATCTCTAGTTATCGTTATGTATGTGTATTGTTGCATTTGAACAACTGTATTGTTGATAATAGAAGAAAATTATTGGTATTGTTCATTATCAATAGCGCTATTTCTATTGGTTTTTGTATTGCTCCATTTGTAGTGTAATAATGCTCATTGTCATTTTTGTATTATTATTTATTTCGCTAACTGCTCCTTTGCTATCACTTTTACCATTATATTTGACCATGTCGTATTTGCTGATGTTGCTCTATTGTTGTTGTTATTGTTATTGTTGTGTTTGCTGTTGTTGTTTTTGTGTCTCTGCCTTATGTCCCACAATTTCCCCCCTCTGTCTTCCTTTTTTTCTCTTTCTATCCCCTCCTGCTCCGGCCCGGCTGCACCAAATGATAATATAAATACATTTAATAAAGTCAAATACAAATAAGGCAACAAGAGAAGGATCCTACTGTGAGCGCTTTGAGTATCTAATAATAGAAAAGTGTGATACAAAATCTAATCCATTATTATTATTATTATTATTACACTTCTCTTTTGTAAAGTAAATCTGAACAGCCTATATGGGCATCTACATCAACTATATGTTTTACCTGAGAAGCTGACAGGACAAAAAAAATAAAAAAATAATATGACCCCTTTAATGCGCCTTATATACCGTATTTTTTGGAGTATAAGTCGCTCTGGAGTATAAGTCGCACCGGCCGAAAATGCATAATAAAGAAGGAAAAAAAACATATAAGTCGCACTGGAGTATAAGTCGCATTTTTGGGGGAAATTTATTTGATAAAAGCCAACACCAAGAATAGACATTTGAAAGGCAATTTAAAATAAATAAAGAATAGTGAACAACAGGCTGAATAAGTGTACGTTATATGAGGCATAAATAACCAACTGAGAAGGTGCCTGGTATGTTAACGTAACATATTATGGTAAGAGTCATTCAAATAACTATAACATATAGAACATGCTATACGTTTACCAAACAATCTGTCACTCCTAATCGCTAAATCCCATGAAATCTTATACGTCTAGTCTCTTACGTGAATGAGATAAATAATATTATTTGATATTTTACGCTAATGTGTTAATAATTTCACACATAAGTCGCTCCTGAGTATAAGTCGCACCCCCGGCCAAACTATGAAAAAAACTGCGACTTATAGTCCGAAAAATACGGTATACGCTGAAATCACACATGCTATTAGCTAATAACAAATTGGGGATTAAAGGCAGGCGCCAAATTTTATCGACGTGACCAACAAAGCAACTTCAGCTGTTACCGTGACGCCACCACAACTGGCAGCTGCTGCTGCAGAAAAAATATATGTATGGGGCGGCATGGCGTAGTGGGTAGAGCGGCCTTGCCAGAAACCTGAGGGTTGCAGGTTCGCTCCCCGCCTCTTACCATCCAAAAATCGCTGCCGTTGTGTCCTTGGGCAGGACACTTCACCCTTGCCCCCGGTGCCGCTCACACCGGAGAATGAATGATGAATGAATGAGTTGTAAAAATGAATGATGGGTTCTCACTTCTCTGTGAAGCGCTTTGAGTGTCTAGAAAAGCGCTATATAAATCTAATCCATTATTATTATTATTATTATTATAAATTGTCAGATTAAACAGTCTTGTTATGCGCCAATTGTAAACCACCAGAGAGTAACAGTTGATGTAAACTTTTTTAACTCTAGTTTTCACGTTATTAACGTGTTATTATTCATAACCATCCTCCCCGCAACGTTTGTGCTGCAAACATTTTTTGTCCAACTATTACCGTTTTTATGCAATTACGGGGTTTTCTGCGAGTCAATAAAAAGCATTAAAAGTCGTTAAAGGTAATTTTCAAAAATTAAGAACTTTAATTGAATTAAAAAGCATTAAATTCGAAGAAAAAAAATGATACGCTGAAATCACACATGCTATTAGCTAATAACAAATTGGGGATTAAAGGCAGGTGCCAAATTTTATCGACGTGACCAACATAGCAACTTCAGCTGTCACTGTGACGCCACCACAATTGGCAGCTGATACCACTAAAGAAAAAATATACATATTGTCAAAATAAACAGTCTTGTTGTGCGCCAATTGTAATCCACCAGAGAGTAACAGTTGATGTAAACTTTTTAAACTAGGGTTTTTATGTTATTAATGTGTTATTATTCAAAACCTGGTCAAATTTTTAACTATAGTTTTTATGTTATTAATGTGTTATTATTCATAACTTGGTCAAATTTTTAACTATAGTTTTTATGTTATTAACGTGTTATTATTCATAACCATCCGCCCCTGCAAACATTTCTGTCAAACTCTTGTAGTTTTCATGTTACGAATGCGAAAACATACAAACTGCAACCAAGGAACGTCGGTGTTATTTTAACGTTTGCCAGGACAAATGTGTGCCTTCTCCTCCGAAAAATACGGTATGAAAATAGACCTGACTAGACCCGCTCATCGGCAGTGCGCCTTATAATCCGGTGCGCCCTATGGTCCGGAAAATACGGTACATTTTGACACTTTCGGGTCAGGGTGGAAGTGAAGCATCTTCCAGGCCAAGTGCTGAAGTTGTACTTGTGGGAACGCAACAACGTACAGTGCAGCATGTTAATATTAGCAGACGTCTGATGTTGTGTAAGCAGATTTATGACAGAACCACGGGGAGAATGTGACCCGCATTCTGTGATGCTGCTGCTGCGCACTCTCTCGCCACACCCAACGCACCGACTCTTTCATAAGCATCTCTTTTACTGTCTGACGACGTCGCAGCAAAGTCTTGTAGGAAGCTATCCTAGTGGCGAAGATGTCTGGCAAAGTTGTCTGACTGAGTTTGGAAGTATAGGTCATGCTAATTTGATATGTGGCAGTGATGAGGAGCAAATGCTTGGCAGTGGCCACTACTGGGGCAACAGGTGCAGGCCTCTGGCACAAGCACAACTCTGCTGATTTCTGGAGACAAAGTTGTGGTGCTGGGCCTGTGGAGGACTTGGCAAGATAGCTAAGTCATGAACAGGCCTGTATTCTGACAAAGCCTTGCCTGATTAAAGGCGGGATTTAGGCTTCTTTAAGAGCCGTTCTTTTCAAAGAACCGTTGAAAAGACTGGTTCATTGTTATAGGGTTGTTGTTTTTTGTTGTTGTTTTTTTTACAAGGAAACAATCAATAATACACCAGATCAGTATAGTTAAAATTTACCCAAATACTACTTCATTTGTGGGAATTTATTCAGAAATATTGGTGTTGTGTTTTCGTTGTAAACAGTCAGGAAGTGGCGGTGCCATATTTCCACGCTTTGACCGTGACATCGCTAGCTTCAGTTTTCACTCACCCAAAAAAAGGTTTTAGCACAAAAGTATTTTTTTTAAAAATACACAAATTGTAAGAAAAAAGTATAAATACAAGTAGATAAAAAATTAGGAGATAATAAAAATATGAGGACAAAATTGTACTACTCTACCTGGTGTGTGTATGCTTGAACTAGTGTGTGTGTGTGTGTGTGTGTGTGTATGTACTGTATATATAGATATATATATACACTACCGTTCAAAAGTTTGGGGTCACCCAAACAATTTTGTGGAATAGCCTTCATTTCTAAGAACAAGAATAGACTGTCGAGTTTCAGAAGAAAGTTCTCTTTTTCTGGCCATTTTGAGCGTTTAATTGACCCCACAAATGTGATGCTCCAGAAACTCAATCTACTCAAAGGAAGGTCAGTTTTGTAGCTTCTGTAACGAGCTAAACTGTTTTCAGATGTGTGAACATGATTGCACAAGGGTTTTCTAATCATCAATTAGCCTTCTGAGCCAATGAGCAAACACATTGTACCATTAGAACACTGGAGTGATAGTTGCTGGAAATGGGCCTCTATACACCTATGTAGATATTGCACCAAAAACCAGACATTTGCAGCTAGAATAGTCATTTACCACATTAGCAATGTATAGAGTGTATTTCTTTAAAGTTAAGACTAGTTTAAAGTTATCTTCATTGAAAAGTACAGTGCTTTTCCTTCAAAAATAAGGACATTTCAATGTGACCCCAAACTTTTGAACGGTAGTGTAGATATATATTAGAGATGTCCGATAATATCGGAATGCCGATATCGGCCGATAAATGCTTTAAAATGTAATATCGGAAATAATCGGTATCGGTATCAAAATTATCTGTATCGGTTTCAAAAAGTAAAATTCATGACTTTTTGTACACGGAAGTAGGGAGAAGTACAGAGCGGCAATAAACCTTAAAGGCACTGCCTTTGCGTGCCGGCCCAGTCACATAATATCTACGGCTTTTCACACACACAAGTGAATGCAAGGCATACTTGGTCAACAGCCATACAGGTCACACAGAGGGTGGCCGTATAAACAACTTTAACACTGTTACAAATATGCGCCACACTGTGAACCCACACCAAACAAGAATGACAAACATATTTCGGTAGAACATCCGCACCGTAACACAACATAAACACAACAGAACAAATACCCAGAACCCCTTGCAGCACTAACTCTTCCGGGACGCTACAATATACACCCCCCCCCCCTCCACCTCAACCCCGCCCACCTCAACCTCCTCCCAAATTCCAAGCTGCTGTTTTGAGGCATGTTAAAAAAAATAATGCACTTTGTGACTTCAATAATAAATATGGCAGTGCCATGTTGGCATTTTTTTTCCATAACTTGAGTTGATTTATTTTGGAAAACCTCGTTACATTGTTTAATGCATCCAGCGGGGCATCACAACAAAATTAGGCATAATAATGTGTTAATTTCACGACTGTATATATCGGTATCGGTTGATATCAGGATCGGTAATTAAGAGTTGTACAATATCGGAATATTGGATATCGGCAAAAAAGCCATTATCGGACATCTCTAATATATATATATATATATATATATATATACAAACACCGTTTCCATATGAGTTGGGAAATTGTGTTAGATGTAAATATAAACGGAATACAATGATTTGCAAATCCTTTTCAACCCATATTCAATTGAATGCACTACAAAGACAACATATTTGATGTTCAAACTCATAAACTTTATTTTTTTTTTTGCAAATAATAATTAACTTAGAATTTCATGGCTGCAACACGTACCAAAGTAGTTGGGAAAAGGCATGTTCACCACTGTGTTACATGGCCTTTCCTTTTAACAACACTCAGTAAAGGTTTGGGAACTGAGGAGACACATTTTTGAAGCTTCTCAAGTGGAATTCTTTCCCATTCTTGCTTGATGTACAGCTTAAGTTGTTCAACAGTCCGGGGGTCTCCGTTGTGCTATTTTAGGCTTCATAATGTGCCACACATTTTCAATGGGAGACAGGTCTGGACTACAGGCAGGCCAGTCTAGTACCCGCACTCTTTTACTATGAAGCCACGTTGATGTAACACGTGGCCTGGCATTGTCTTGCTGAAATAAGCAGGGGCGTCCATGGTAACGTTGCTTGGATGGCAACACATGTTGCTCCAAAAGCTGTATGTACCTTTCAGCATTAATGGCGCCTTCACAGATGTGTAAGTTACCCATGTCTTGGGCACTAATACACCCCCATACCATCACACATGCTGGCTTTTACACTTTGCGCCTAGAACAATCCGGATGGTTCTTTTCCTCTTTGGTCCGGAGGACACGACGTCCACAGTTTCCAAAAACAATTTGAAATGTGGACTCGTCAGACCACAGAACACTTTTCCACTTTGTATCAGTCCATCTTAGATGAGCTCGGGCCCAGCGAAGCCGATGGCGCTTCTGGGTGTTGTTGATAAACGGTTTTCGCCTTGCATAGGAGAGTTTTGACTTGCACTTACAGATGTAGCGACCAACTGTAGTTACTGACAGTGGTTTTCTGAAGTGTCCCTGAGCCCATGTGGTGATATCCTTTACACACTGATGTCACTTGTTGATGCAGTACCGCCTGAGGGATCCAAGGTCACGGGCATTCAATGTTACGTGCAGTGATTTCTCCAGATTTTCTGAACCTTTTGATGATATTACGGACCATAGATGGGGAAATCCCTAAATTCCTTGCGATAGCTGGTTGAGAAATGTTGTTCTTAAACTGTTCAACAATTTGCTCACGCATTTGTTGACCAAGTAGTGACCCTCGCCCCATCCTTGTTTTTGAATGACTGAGCATTTCATGGAATCTACTTTTATACCCAATCATGGCACCCACCTGTTCCCAATTTGCCTGTTCACCTGTGGGATGTTCCAAATAAGTGTTTGATGAGTATTCCTCAACTTTCTCAGTCTTTTTTGCCACTTGTGCCAGCTTTTTTGAAACATGTTGCAGGCATCAAATTCCAAATTTGTAAAAGATAACAAAAGTTTCTCAGTGTGAACATTAGATATCTTGTCTTTGCAGTCTATTCAATTGAATATAAGTTGAAAAGGATTTTCAAATCATTGTATTCTCTTTTTATTTACCATTTACACAACGTGACAACTTCACTGCTTTTGGGTTTTGTAATTTTTTAATCAAAATGTAAAAGTGTGATTATTATTAGATTTTGTATTTGTGTCTGACAGATCTGGTGGCCTTGCTGCACCAGGACATGAGATCAATGTCCGCTGACTCACCTATCACTTCTGGATATGAAACCTCCAGCCTGTCCTTGCCAGCTCAGCCTGCGTGTCATCTTCCAGTATGTCCGCAAAGTCTCTACACTTATTCCAGTCGTGTGCACAGTGCCGCACAACGCTAGCATTCACACAACATTTGTGTTCATTGCTGTTTTTCCACTGAGGTTGTCAAACTTCCTGTTTGGGAACGTTGCGTGCGGGTGTTGCAAGTCATGGCTGGATGCGACCTGGACAAAAACTCCTATTTCCTTTGGTCTGAGTTCATCTTTTGCCAGACGCCAACCCCAACCTTTTCCACTGAAAAATCAAAACATGCGCAGCCATTTTGACATGTTTCATTTTCAAAACCAATACAATGGATCGATTTTTCAAGTTTGGTCCCAGTGTCAGTCATAAAAATGTTAAAAATAAGTCACATATACATTTTTTAAATTGTTCTATTCAATGCTTAAATCTCTAGATCAACTTCAGGTCTATCTGTGGTTATAAAGTTTTTTTTTGTTTTTTTTTATGACCTTTTGTCTAAACCTGTTTTTTCATGACAAAATCACAAAGTATGCAATATTTTACCCCCCAAAATGTGTTTATTGTGGAATATACACAAAACAGTTTTGTAAAATGAAAAAAAAAATCCCACTAAAATTCCCATTTGTCCAAAAGGGTCCCACTTATAAAAGAGTCAACAGAAATCATACAATTTTCTTATTTTTTACTTTCAACACTTAAATCTTTAGATCAACTTCAGACCTATCCAGCAATTATCATTTTTTAATACATTTTTCATGTGTTTTTGTTTGTTTTATGTCCTTTTTGTCAACAAAAACCTTGATTTATTTTTATGGCAAAAACACAAATTACGTAATAATTTTCCCCAAAAATTTTAAAGTGGATTTTTCATGTGAAGTAATTGGAGCCTTCAACAGGTAAATAATTGATAACAACAATGATTTTGATTTTTTTCAATTATTATTATTATTATTTTTTAAACAAAGACAGTTTCGTAAAATAAAAAATCCCACTAAAATTCTTAGGGATCCAAAAGGGTACCACTTATAAAATAGTAAAAAATAAGTCATACATTTTTTTTTCAGTTTCAATGCTTAAAATTCTAGATCAACTTCAGATCTATACGTCGATTATACATTTTAATATTTTTTCATGTTTTTTTGTTTGTTTTATGTCCTCTTTGTCAACAAAAACCTGGATTTATTTTTATGGCAAAAACACAAATTATGTAATAATTTCCACCCAAAAATTTTAAAGTGGATTTTTTGATGTGAAGTAAATGGAGCCTTCAACAGGTCAATAGCTCATAATAACATTGATTTTGATTCATTATTATGTATGTTTGTAAAATGAAAAAAAATCCCACTAAAGTTCTTAGGGATCCAAAAGGGTCCCACTTATAAAAGAGTAAAAAATAAGTCATACATTTTTTTTTCACGTTCAATGGTTAAAATTCTATATCAACTTCAGATCTATACGTCGATTATACGTTTTTAATATTTTTTCATGTTTTTTTGTTTGTTTTATGTCCTTTTTGTCAACAAAAACCCTGGATTTATTTGTATGGCAAAAACACAAATTATGTAATAATTTCCACCCAAAAATTTTAAAGTGGATTTTTTGATGTGAAGTAATTGGAGCCTTCAACACGTCAATAACTCATAATAACATTGATTTTGATTCATTATTATGTATGTTTGTAAAATGAAAAAAAAATTCTACTAAAATTTTTAGGGATCCAAAAGGGTCCCACTTATAAAAGAGTGAAAATAAATCACACATTTTTTTTTCATTTTCAATGCTTACATTTGTAGATCCATATGTCGATTTTCCTTTTTTTAAAAATATTTTTTCATGGTTTTTTTGTTTGCTTTATGTCCTTTTTGTCAACAAAAACCTTGATTTGAACAACCAAAAACACAAATTATGTAATAATTTTCCCTAAAATATTTCAAGTAACTGAAGCTTTCAACAGGTCAATAATTCATAACAACAATGATTTTGATTCTTTTTTTTTTTTGTAAAACAAAGACAGTTTCGTAAAAAAACAAAAATCCCAGTAAAATTCTTAGGGATCCAAAGAATTCTTTTAAACGAGTGAAAAATAAGTCATACATTTTTTTTCCACTTGCAACGCTTAAATCTCTAGATCAACTTCAGATCTATACGATGATTATACATATGTAATATTTAATAAAATTATGTTTTTTTGTTTGTTTTATGTACTTTTATCCACAAAAAGCTTGATTTATTATTACAAAAAACACAGATTATGTAATAATTTTCCCTAAAACATTTCAAAGTGTAGTATTTTGAATTTTTGATTGGACCCTTCAACAGGTCAATCATTTATAATATTGATTTTGAAAGAGACAAGCAATGGATGAGTTTGATTCATTATTATTTTTTGAACAAAACAGTTTGGTAAAATGAAAAAAAAAAATTCCACTAAAATTCCCGTGCATCCAAAAGGGTCCCGCTTATGAAAGAGTAAAAAATAAATCATACGATTTTCTTATTTTTTTACTTGCAACACTTAAATCTGTAGATCAACTTCAGATCTATCTATCAATTATCATAAAAAAAAAATCATGTTTTTTTTGGTTTGCTTTATGTCCTTTTTGTCAACAAAAACCTTGATTTATTACAATGGCAAAAACACAAATTAGTAATAATTTCCCCTATATTTTTAAGTGTAATATTTGATGTGAAGTAAATGGAGCCTTCAACAGGTCAATAATTCATAACAACATTGACTTTAATTCATTATTTTCGTTATATAAAAAAAATAAAAACACTAAAATTCTTAGGAATCCAAGTGTCCCACTTTTAAGAGTAAAACATAATTCATAAAAAAAAAAATTTCATTTTCAATGCTTACGTTTCTAGATCAAATTCAGATTTTTATGTCAATTATACGTTTTTAATATTTTTTCTTGTTTTTTGTTAGTTTTATGTCCTTTTTGTCAACAAAAACCTTGATTTATTTGTATGCAAACACACAAATTATGTAATCATTTTCCCCAAATATTTTTAAAGTGGAATTTTCATGTGAAGTAATTGGAGCCTTCAACAGGTCAATAATTCATAACATTGATTTTGATTCATTATTTTATTTTTAACAAAGTTTTGTTAAAAAAATAAAAAAAATTCCAGTAAAATTCCTAGGGATCCAAAAGGATCTCACTTTTAAAAGAGTAAAAAAAGAAGTCATACTGTTTTTCCACTTTCAAAGCTTAAATCTCTAGATCAACTTTATAATGATGATTTATTTTTTTCCCCCCACGTTTGCTTTATGTCCTTTTTTTGGAAAACAAAAACCTTGATTTATTTTTATGGCAAAAACACAAATTATGTAATAATTTTCCCAAAAATATTTCAAAGTGTAATATTTGATGTGAAGTAATTGGAGCCTTCAACCGGTCTATAATTCATAACAACATTGACTATGATTCATTATTTTTTCTAACAAAGACTGTTTCGTTATAAAAATAAAAATAAATCCCACTAAAATTCTTTGGAATCCAAAAGTGTCCCACTTTTAAAAGAGTAAAAAATAAGTCATACATTTTTTTTTCATTTTCAATGCTTACGTTTCTTGATCAACTTCAGCTCCTTATGTCAATTATACGTTTTTAATATTTTTTCATGTTTTTTTGTTTGTTTTATGTCCTTTTTTGTCAACAAAAACCTTGATTTATTTGTATGCAAACACACAAATTATGTGGAATTTTTTCACATGGAATTTTTCATGTGAAGTAATTGGCGCCTTCAATAGATCAATTATTCCTAACAACATTGATTTTGATTCATAATTTTATTTTTAACAAAGTTTCGTTAAAAAAAATCAAAAAAATCCCAGTAATATTCTTAGGGATCCAAAAGGATCTCTCACTTTTAAAAGAGTAAAAAATAAGTCATACTTCTTTTCCACTTTCAAAGCTTAAATCTCTAGATCAACTTTTAATGATAATTATTTGTTATTTTTCCACATTTTTTTGTTTGCTTTGTCCTTTTTTTGGAGAACAAAAACCTTGATTTATTTTTATGGCAAAAACCCAAATCATGTAATAATTTTCCCCAAAATATTTCAAAGTGTAATATTTGATGTGAAGTTATTGGAGCCTTGAATATGTCAATAATTCATGACAACATGGATTTTGCAGCATTATTATTTTTGAGCAATGACAATTTTAAAGTAAAAAATGTTTTATCAGAATTAACATCGCAACTCTTCCACATCAATTTTCATTGGTTTGCTCTTTTATTCCACTTTTTTAATATTTTAATGTAATTTTGAGAATGTGCCGCACTTTGGACACCCCATGTTCTAGTCTAAAGCCATTATGTAAGTGTTTTATGTACTCACAAGATTAGGACAAAAATGCCTTTTTTGAACAGTTTTTTATTCTTCATCATAAGGAAACAACGCCACTGATACAAAAACATCCCCTTTGTGGGTACTTCTTTTTTTTTTTTTTAACACAGTTCATTCCGACCCCCGCAGGATGCAAAGGCACTGCGTCAGGCGGCGTCAGGCTGGCGTCCATCCTCCGTGTAGCCCGTCGCCGTTCTTTTTGAACCAAACACTGAGGAGAACCGCTAAACCGGGAGCAGCAGCTTGGCTCCATCGTGCAAAAAGACTGAAGCAGGATGGAAACTTTCACCTGAGACGCTTGGAAGGGCAGGCATGTGGCACGAGGATTCGAACCCGAACAAGTCGGCGGCGGAGGAAGAAACATTCATTGTGAGGATTTGGGCTTGTAGCCTTCATTCAGGGTCCTTCTTCAGTCAGGATGGTTCAAGTAAGGCAGCAGGTGAGATCAGATCATTCTAGCACCTTCTCTCCACCTGGAGCCCAAACCCAATAACGTGTTGTTTTGTTAAAACCCAATAGAATTCTCCGACCGCGACAGCAGGCTAATAATGTCAACATGATTTTCTACAAATGTACAATGAAATTGGAAAGCAAACGACTGTCATACAGCAAGACACCAAGTAACACCTCATACATCTTGATGTTCATAAACACTGAAGAGAGTGGAGAAAATACACATTATTTACAGAGCATGTACAAAAAGAACAACAAAAACACGCACATAGACACTATTTCATTTGAAATATCTACTTGCCTCGCCTATTTAGATCCGCAAAGGATCCGTAAAATGTCGTCTACTTTGGCCGGACGTGTTGGCGGCCAAAAGAGGAGGGCCATTCTATCCAAACAATCGCGGCCCATCGATGGAGGAGAAGGCACACATTTGTCCTGGCAAACGTTAAAATAACACCGACGTTCCTTGGTTGCAGTTTGTATGTTTTCGCATTCGTAACATGAAAACTACAAGAGTTTGACAGAAATGTTTGCAGGGGCGGATGGTTATGAATAATAACACGTTAATAACATAAAAACTATAGTTAAAAATTTGACCAGGTTATGAATAACAACACATTAATAACATAAAAACTATAGTTAAAAATTTTACCAGGTTATGAATAATAACACATTAATAACATAAAAACTATAGTTTAAAAAGTTTACATCAACTGTTACTCTCTGGTGGATTACAATTGGCGCACAACAAGACTGTTTATTTTGACAATATATATATATATTTTCTTTAGTGGTATCAGCTGCCAGTTGTGGTGGCGTCACGGTGACAGCTGAAGTTGCTATGTTGGTCACGTCGATAAAATTTGGCACCTGCCTTTAATCCCCAATTTGTTATTAGCTAATAGCATGTGTGATTTCAGCGTATAATTTTTTTTTCGAATTTAATGCTTTTTAATGCAATTAAAGTTCTTAATTTTTGAAAATTACTGTTAACGACTTTTAATGCTTTTTATTGACTCACAGAAAACCCAGTAATTGCCTAAAAACGGTAATAGTTAGACAAAAAATGTTTGCAGCACAAACGTTGCGGGGAGGATGGTTATGAATAATAACGGGAAAACTAGAGTTAAAAAAGTTTACATCAACTGTTACTCTCTGGTGGTTTACAATTGGCGCATAACAAGACTGTTTAATCTGACAATTTATACATATATTTTTTCTGTAGCGGTAGCAGCAGCTGCCAGTTGTGGTGGCGTCACGGTAACAGCTGAAGTTGCTTTGTTGGTCACGTCGATAAAATTTGGCGCCTGCCTTTAATCCCCAATTTGTTATTAGCTAATAGCATGTGTGATTTCAGCGTATACCGTATTTTTCGGACTATAAGTCGCAGTTTTTTTCATAGTTTGGCCGGGGGTGCGACTTATACTCAGGAGCGACTTATGTGTGAAATTATTAACACATTAGCGTAAAAATATCAAATAATATTATTTAGCTCATTCACGTAAGAGACTAGACGTATAAGATTTCATGGGATTTAGCGATTAGGAGTGACAGATTGTTTGGTAAATGTATAGCATGTTCTATATGTTATAGTTATTTGAATGACTCTTACCATAATATGTTACGTTAACATACCAGGCACCTTCTCAGTTGGTTATTTATGCCTCATATAACGTACACTTATTCAGCCTGTTGTTCACTATTCTTTATTTATTTGAAATTGCCTTTCAAATGTCTATTCTTGGTGTTGGCTTTTATCAAATAAATTTCCCCCAAAAATGCGACTTATATATGTTTTTTTCCTTCTTTATTATGCATTTTCGGCAGGTGCGACTTATACTCCGAAAAATACGGTACATTTTTTCCCCGCATTTAAAGCCATTAAAAGCCTTAATTGTTGCAAAATACCTTTAACGACTTTTAATGCTATTTATTGACCCGCGGAAACTCTGTAATAGCAGAAAAACTGTGCTGCCAACATTTTTTTTGGCTAACTATTACAAAGGTTTGGGACAAGTTGGGGGAGATTTTGACCAGTTCATGAATAATAACACATTAATAACATAAAAACTGCACATTGTTAATACAGGGTTTCTGCAGGTATCGGCACATCTAATTCAGTGCTTTTTAATGCCCATGCAGATAGTTATCATATATAATGTCAAAAACCTACAATTGTCAGTATAGACACAATTGCAAACATTTGACATTGATAAACTGGAGTACCGTATTTTTCGGACTATAAGTGGCAGATTTATACTCAGGAGCGACTTATGTGTGAAATTATTAAAACATTAGCGTAAAATATCAAATAATATTATTTATCTCATTCACGTAAGAGACTAGACGTATAAGATTTCATGGGATTTAGCGATTAGGAGTGACAGATTGTTTGGTAAACGTATAGCATGTTCTATATGTTATAGTTATTTGAAAGACTCTTACCATAATATGTTACGTTAACATACCAGGCACCTTCTCAGTTGGTTATTTATGCGTCATATAACGTACACTTATTCAGCCTGTTGTTCACTATTCTTTATTTATTTTAAATTGCCTTTCAAATGTCTATTCTTGGTGTTGGCTTTTATCAAATACATTTCCCCCAAAAATGCGACTTATATATGTTTTTTTCCTTCTTTATTATGCATTTTCGGCAGGTGTGACTTATACTCTGAAAAATACGGTACATTTTTTCCCTGCATTTAAAGCCATTAAAGGCCTTAATTGTTGCAAAATACCTTTAACGACTTTTAATTCTATTTATTGACCTGCGGAAACTCTGTATTAGCAGAAAAACTGTGCTGCCAACATTTTTTTTGGCTAACTATTACAAAGGTTTGGGACAAGTTGGGGGAGATTTTGACCAGTTCATGAATAATAACACATTAATAACATAAAAACTGCACATTGTTAATACAGGGTTTCTGCAGGTACCGGCACATCTAATTCAATGCTTTTTAATGCCCATGCAGATAGTTATCATATATAATGTCAAAAACCTACAATTGTCAGTATAGACACAATTGCAAACATTTGACATTGATAAACTGGAGTACCGTATTTTTCGGACTATAAGTGGCAGACTTATACTCAGGAGCGACTTATGTGTGAAATTATTAAAACATTAGCGTAAAATATCAAATAATATTATTTATCTCATTCACGTAAGAGACTAGACGTATAAGATTTCATGGGATTTAGCGATTAGGAGTGACAGATTGTTTGGTAAACGTATAGCATGTTCTATATGTTATAGTTATTTGAATGACTCTTACCATAATATGTTATGTTAACATACCAGGCACCTTCTCAGTTGGTTATTTATGCCTCATATAACGTACACTTATTCAGCCTGTTGTTCACTATTCTTTATTTATTTTAAATTGCCTTTCAAATGTCTATTCTTGGTGTTGGCTTTTATCAAATAAATTTCCCCCAAAAATGCGACTTATATATGTTTTTTTCCTTCTTTATTATGCATTTTCGGCAGGTGCGACTTATACTCCGAAAAATACGGTACATTTTTTCCCCGCATTTAAAGCCATTAAAGGCCTTAATTGTTGCAAAATACCTTTAACGACTTTTAATGCTATTTATTGACCCGCGGAAACTCTGTATAGCAGAAAAACTGTGCTGCCAACATTTTTTTTGGCTAACTATTACAAAGGTTTGGGACAAGTTGGGGGAGATTTTGACCAGTTCATGAATAATAACACATTAATAACATAAAAACTGCACATTGTTAATACAGGGTTTCTGCAGGTATCGGCACATCTAATTCAATGCTTTTTAATGCCCATGCAGATAGTTATCATATATAATGTCAAAAACCTACAATTGTCATTATAGACACAATTGCAAACATGTGACATTGATAAACTGGAGTACCGTATTTTTTGGACTATAAGTGGCAGATTTATACTCAGGAGCGACTTATGTGTGAAATTATTAACACATTAGCGTAAAATATCAAATAATATTATTTATCTCATTCACGTAAGAGACTAGACGTATAAGATTTCATGGGATTTAGCGATTAAATTGCCTTTCAAATGTCTATTCTTGGTGTTGGGTTTTATCAAATACATTTCCCCAAAAAATGCGACTTATATATGTTTTTTTCCTTCTTTATTATGCATTTTCGGCCGGTGCGACTTATACTCCGAAAAATACGGTCGTTAAAAAGCTAAAATTGGCTCTCAAGGCTGATTAATCTGACAATTTACTTGTATTTATTTTTCTGTGGTGGTAGCAGCAGCTGCCAGTTGTGGTGGCGTCACGTTGACGGCTGAAGTTGCTAATGTCGGCCACGCCAGAGACATTTTAACTGCTGCCCGCCCTTTTATGGCCGACTAGTTATTTGCTAAAAGCATGTGTAATTTCAGCGCATACATTTTATTTGAATGCTATCTAAGGCCTTTATTTTTGCTAAATCCATTTAACGGAAACCCTGTAGTAGCATCCAACTCTAATAGTTTTCAGCACAAAGGTTTGGAGATGGGTCAATAACAACATTGTGCAGCACAAAGGAAAGGCGGTGTTGTTGTAATATTTGCGATGATAAGGGGCCAAGGGGTGAAAAAGGCACAATATTCCCGTAGTTGGGCCCGACCACCAATTAAAGGAAGCTCCAAACGCTGCTTTGACCTCTGCATGGTGTGAAAATATTCCCTTCTTCTACTGGAAAGGATCGGTTTGTGGAGCAGGCGGTTGAACACTTTTCAGTAGACAGGTAAGTATGTACAGGTGGTGTTCAGATAATACTGGAAGCATCTTCACCTGGTCCAGGGTGGGACAGTTTGAGGATGGTGGACTGGAGTTTGGGTATGTGCATGCAGACTT
>NC_084742.1:57403844-57421344 GCF_033978785.1 Entelurus aequoreus | reverse complement strand
AGTAATGTTTTATAGTTTTTATGCTATTAACATTTTATACTTTTTATGTTAGTAACGTTTTATAATAGAGTAAGTTAAAAAAGTAAATGGCACAAATGAAAATGTGTACAGCAAAAATGAATATTTCAATATTAGCAATGACGAGGGGGCCAACTTCACAAGGGGGCCAACAATTTGTAGCAGGTGTGTGTGTGTGTGTGTTGGTCTGGACTTACCCCGATCTTCTGTGGCGAGCGCATGGGTACACTCTTCACCAAGCGCAGGTAAAAGGCCGCGGGGAGGATGAAGATGAGCATGGTGGCTGCCGAGGAACCTGACCCGGCAAAAAGAAGGTATGAGGCGCAGCTGCAACATTTGCTTATACTCATATTACCTACAAGCCCCTACTTTTTTCCAACGCTTTGAACCCCGCTGCTTAAAAAACGGTGCGGCTAAATTATGGATTTTTCTTCGCTGACGGCCATACTGCAAATAGTAAGCAAATACACTGAAAAGGTGTGTTATTGTTTGTGCTATGGCGCCATCTTTTGGACGAGTTTGCTCACTACAGTATCCTTCCATTCAGTGCTTTCCACCGGAAGTACAAGTGCCGTTCTGTCTTCTAGCCGTCTACTTATATGGATTCTTTATTCATCACTCCAAGCAACGTTTGTAAGTTTTACAATATAACTAAAACAATTCTTACTTACTAAACTATCCCATGTGTGATGTCTGTAGGAGTGTTTTCATGCGTATTTGTACGTTCTATTGTAATGTAATGACGCTAGCATCATTAGCATTAGCTAACAGGTTTACAAGTGTCTGTGTTAGTATCATTAACTTACAATGGCATTCTTTTTGTATTGTTTCACTTTCACAAATTCCTCAGTAAATTCACCAAAACGTCACCGTGGAGTTATTGAGTCTGTTTAGCTGATTGGAGAGCTAGCTTGCGCAGCTAGTGGGTCCATGACGAGGACGTCTGTTTTGTTTGATCATCCGTTTTACTGCCCGTGTTGCAGACACTGTTTGGAAACAATGAAGGTATGTAAATTCACATTTAAAAAATATTTCTGTGTAAATAACTTATTCCACAAAGCATATATCTGCGATTTATAGTCCGGTGCGGCTTATATGGAAGAAATATTTTTTATAGAGATGTCCGATAATGGCTTTTGTACCGATATCCGATATTGGGTTTGGTGGTAGCGTCCCGGAAGAGTTAGTGCTGCAAGGGGTTCTGGGTATTTGTTCTGTTGTGTTTATGTTGTGTTACGGTGCGGATGTTCTCCCGAAATGTGTTTGTCATTCTTGTTTGGTGTGGGTTCACAGTGTGGCGCATATTTGTAACAGTGTTAAAGTTGTTTTTACGGCCACCCTCAGTGTGACCTGTATGGCTGTTGACCAAGTATGCGTTGCATTCACTTAAGTGTGTGTAGAAGCCGCATACATTATGTGACTGGGCCGACACGCTGTTTGTATGGAGTAAAAGTGGATGTGACGACAGGTTGTAGAGGACGCTAAAGGCAGTGCCTTTAAGACACGCCCCCAATAATGTTGCCCTGGTGGAAATCGGGAGAATGGGTTGCCCCGGGAGATTTTCGGGAGGGGCACTGAAATTTGGGAGTCTCCCGGGAAAATCGGGAGGTTGAAACCGATACCGATCATTTCCGATATTACATTTTAAAGCCCGATACCGATCATTTCCGATATTACATTTTAAAGCGTTTATTGGCCGATAATCCGATATTATCGGCCATCTCTAATTTTTTACTTTGAAAATGTAGTTGGTTGAGCCCTATTGTCCGGAAAATATGTTACTTGGTATTTGAAAAAAGTAGAAATGCAATCTTTCCCTTTTATTGGTATGAACTAATTTGTCTAAACGTTGAGGGTCTTTCTGGTCACGTCTGCTCATTATCGTCTTGCAGCTTCTAACACTTGACGTTTCCCCCCCCTTTTTGAACTGCACTCACACCACCTGCGGCCTGAAGCTGCTAATGTGTGTGTGTGTGTGTGTGTGTGTGTGTGTGTGTGTGTGTGTGTGTGTGTGTGTGTGTGTGTGTGTGTGTGTGTGTGTGTGTGTGTGTGTGTGTGTGTGTGTGTGTGTGTGTGTGTGCTCACCGATGAAGCCGAAGATGTCCCGGATGGTGGGGACGAAGATGACCAGCATGTTGTTGAAGGCCAAGATGGCGGCGGCGATGATCATGTGGCGAGCCCAGCTGAACCCTCGCCCGCTGAACAGCAAGGTGGTGATGGAGGAGCGGATCTGTGGGGTGGAAGACATTTATTTAGTCCCTTTGACTGGACATGATGAGGAGACATGAAGGAGTCATGCAGGACTCATGAAGGAGTCATAAAGGAGACATGAAGGAGTCATGAAGGAGACATGAGGAGTCTAAAGGAGTCATGAAGGACACATGAAGGAGTCATGAAGGAGAGAAGCGACATGAAGGAGACATGAAGTCATGAAGGAGTCATGAAGGAGAGAAGCGACATGAAGGAGACATGAAGTCATGAAGGGAGACATGAAGTCATGAAGGAGTCATGAAGGAGACATGAGGAGTCTGAAGGAGTCATGAAGGACACATGAAGGAGTCATGAAGGAGAGAAGCGACATGAAGGAGACATGAAGTCATGAAGGGAGACATGAAGGAGACATGAAGTCATGAAGGAGTCATGAAAGAGTCACGAGGGAGACATGAAGGAGTCATGAGGGAGACATGAAGTAGTCATGAGGGAGACATGAAGGAGTCATGAAGTAGTCATGAGGGAGTCATGAGGGAGTTATGAAGGAGTCATGAGGGAGGGAGTCATGAAGGACACATGAAGGAGTCATGAAGGAGACATGAAGGAGTCATGAAGGAGTCATGAGGGAGACATGAAGGAGTCATGAGGGAGTCATGAGGGAGACATGAAGGAGTCATGAAGGAGACATGAGGGAGACATGAAGGAGTCATGAGGGAGTCATGAAGGAGACATGAAGGAGTCATGAAGGAGTCATGAGGGAGTCATGAGGGAGACATGAAGGAGACATGAAGGAGTCATGAGGGAGTCATGAGGGAGACATGAAGGAGTCATGAAGGAGACATGAGGGAGTCATAAGGGAGTCATGAGGGAGACATATGAAGGAGACATGAGGGAGTCATGAAGGAGACACATGAAGGAGGAGACATATGAGGGAGACATGAAGGAGTCATGAGGAGACGTGAAGTGAGTCATGAAGGACACGAAGGAGTCATGAAGGGGTCATGAGGAGACATGAAGGGAGTCATGAAGGACATCATGAGGGAAGGATGAGACATGAAGGAGAGTCATGAAGGAGTCATGGGGGAGTCATGGGGGAGACATGAAGGAGATATGAGACACGAATGAGACTTGAAGGAGACACGAAGGGGTCATGAGGGAGTAAAGAGACATGAAGGAGTCATGAAAGAGTCATGAAGGAGACACAAAGGAGTCATGAAGGACACGAGTGAGTCATGAGGGAGTAAAGAGACATGAAGGAGACACAAAGGAGTCATGAAAGAGACATGAAGGAGAGTCATGAAGGAGTCACGAAGGAGAGTCATGAAGGAGACATGAAGGAGTCATGAAGGAGTCATGAAGGAGACACGAAGGAGACACGAAGGAGACACGAAGGAGTCACGAAGGAGACATGAAGGAGTCATGAAGGAGACATGGAGTCATGAAGGAGACACGAAGGAGACATGAAGGAGTCATGAAGGAGACATGAAGGAGAGTCATGGAGTCATGAAGGAGACATGGAGTCATGAAGGAGACATGGAGTCATGAAGGAGTCACGAAGTGAAGGAGTCATGAAGGAGACACGAAGGAGTCATGAAGGAGACACGGAGGAGTCATGAAGGAGACATGGAGTCATGAAGGAGACACGAAGGAGTCACGAAGGAGACACGAAGGAGTCACAAAGGAGTCACGAAGGAGACATAAAGGAGACATAAAGGAGAGTCATTAAGAAGACAGGGAGACATGAAGGAGTCATGAAGGAAGGAGACATGGAGTCATGAAGGAGTCATGAAGGAGACATGAAGGAGTCATGAAGACATGAAGGAGTCATGAAGGAGACATGGAGTCATGAAGGAGTCACGAAGAAGACATGAAGGAGTCATGGAGTCATGAAGGAAACATGAAGGAGTCACAAAGGAGACATGAAGGAGTCATGAAGGAGACATGGAGTCATGAAGGAGACATAAAGGAGTCATGAAGGAGTCCTAACAGTCTTTGAGAACAACTCAAATACAACGTTGAAACAACATACTATTTGACAACGTTTAATCAATGTTGGGTCGTGACCTTGAAATTTGGTCATTTTTTAAGATGTCTGACATCATTTTTTAAACCGTCCTCCACAGTGACCATTATGCAAACCACAAATGGTCACTGCAGAGGACGTTTCCCGCAAAAAAAAAACACAAAGTTGTTTAGCTCATTTTTAAAGGCAAACACCAGTCAAATGTTGGTGTTTGACGTACGCTCACGTTGCCATGCCAACATGTTGAAAAATGATATGATGATATCAAAGACTATTGTCTGAGTCTGATACATCCCGCTGTTACGTTGATATCAAAGACTATTGTCTGAGTCTGATACATCCCGCTGTTACGTTGATATCAAAGACTATTGTCTGAGTCTGATACATCCCGCTGTTACGTTGATATCAAAGACTATTGTCTGAGTCTGAAACATCCCGCTGTTACGTTGATATCAAAGACTATTGTCTGAGTCTGATACACCTAGCTGTTACGTTGATATCAAAGACTATTGTCTGATACATCCCGCTGTTACGTTGATATCAAAGACTATTGTATAAGTCTGATACATCCAGCTGTTACGTTGATATCAAAGACAATGGTCTAAGTCTGATACATCCAGCTGTTGTTGAGACTGCAGCACGTTATCGCAGTGACACGGTGTGATCACACGCTATCACTCGTCCAACATTCCCAGCGTCTGTATCGCATTCTCGCTGAGACGCCGCTGGCTCAAGCGGCCAGTGAGGGAAAGGTCGCCGTCGTCAGGTGCGGCCCAGGGAGAGGTTTAAGGATGCGGGTCTTGCGGGCGCCCATTCAAAAGGGATTATCTCCCGCCGTGCAAGGGAACTGGAGGGTTGCATCAGCCAGGCTGCGCCTTGGGGGGGCGGGCTTTAAGGCAACAGGAAGTGGGGGAGGCGTGTCTTTGTTTGCTTATCTTTCTTCTTACTGTGAGACAGGTACTGTGGGACAGGTACTGTGAGACAGGTACTGTGGGACAGGTACTGTGGGACAGGTACGGCCAGAAAAGTAACTTTCTTTATTCTCTCACACCCGCTTCAACAGGCGGGAGCAGGAAGAAAGACACTTTTCCACGCCCTTCATCGGGGGTTGCCGGGACAACGGGCAAGTTGCTAGAGAGAAGAAGTTCTGGAGATCTTGACAATCATTTATAAGCGGTTGCATAATTAGCTAGGAAAAGTGGAACCGGGACGATGCATTTCTCTCGGAGGCTCCAAACTATTTGGCACCCAACTGTCACTCCTTTGTAGCACCGTGTGGTATTTTCACTGCCCCTCCCCTCCCCTCACCCCACCCGTACACACCATGGGAATGTGGACGGACCGGTAGAAGTGGCAGAACCATCCAGAAGGTTGTTACCTAGCCTAAACACCATTAGCATCACTGATTCTTTTTGGTGCGTTCCGATCTCAAGACCACAGGAAGTATCTGTACGCCCGCCTGTAAAACGTCCTCTGCAGTGACCTTTGTGCAAACCACTAATGTCCACTGCGGAGGACGTTCTCCCACACAAAAAAGCCCTACGGGTGTATAAAAAGTCCACTTGTGTTCAAACCACAGTTGTTAGCGTTCTAATATTATTAGCATGATCCCTTTTTATTTTGGCTAGTTTTGCAGCACCTCAGATAAATGCTGCATGCTAACTTTTTTATTTGTAGCTGTATTTATAACACTTTTTTAGCTGTATTTTTAACACTTTTTTTAGCTGTATTTTTAACACTTTTTTAGCTGTATTTTTAACACTTTTGTGAGTGGGACCCTTATGGCCTCCAAGAATTTTAGTGTTTTGTTTTTTTAACTGTCAGGGCTCCAAAAAATTCATAACAAGCAAAATTGTTATGAAGTACTGACATATTTAATTCCACATCAAATATTCCACTGTGAAATATATATTTTTTTAGAATATATTGCATTTTTTTGTGTTTTTACCATGTAAAGAACAGTTGTTTTTTTGTTTTTTGTTTTTTTATAAAACAAATTTAAAAAAAACTATACATATATATATATACATATATATATATATATATATATACATATATATATATATATATATATATATATATATATATATATATATATATATATATATATATATATATATATATATATATATATATATATATATTTAAAAAAAAAAAATTCTAAAGTTGATTTTGAGAGTTAAACTTTGAAGGTGTACAAAAACAACTATTCAATTTTTTTTAGAATATATTGCATTTTTACCATGTAAAAAACAACGTTTTTTTTTGTTTTTTTTTACAAAACAAGCATAAAACAAATTAAAAAACCTATATAAAAATAAAAATTCTGAAGTTGATTTTGAGAGTTAAACTTTGATGGTGTAAAAAAAACAAAAAAAACTAATTTATTATTTATTTTGTAACACTTCTGTGAGTGGGGTTCTTTTGGTCCCCAAGAATTTTAGTGGCATTTTTTTAAACTGTCATTGCCCATAAAAATAATAATGAATTAAAATGAATGTTGTTATGAATTATTGAACTATTTAATTCACATCAAATATTCTACTTTGAAATATTTTTTTTTTTTTTAGAATATATTGCATTTTTTTTGTGTTTTCACAATGTAAAAAGCAACGTTTTTTGTTTTTGTTTTGTTTTACAAAACAAAAATAAAACAAATTAAAAAAAACCTATATCAAAAAAAATAATTCTGAAGTTGATTTTGAGAGTTAAAATTTGATGGTGTAAAAAAAAACTAATGTATTATTTATTTTTTAACACTTTTGTGAGTGGGGTTCTTTTGGTCCCCAATATTTTTAGTGGCATTTTTAAAAAAATGTTATTGCTCATAAAAATAATAATGAATTATTGACTTATTTAATTCACATCAAATATTCCACTTTGAAATATATATATTTTTTTACCATATGTTGCATTTTTTGTGTTTTTACCGTGTAAAAAAAAATATTACAAAACAAGCATAAAACAAATTTTAAAAAACTATATAAAAAAAATTACAAATTCTGAAGTTGATTTTGAGAATTAAACTTTGATGGTGTAAAAAAACAGCTAATGTGTTATTTATTTTTTAACACTTTTGTGAGTGGGGTCCTTTTGGTCCCCAAAGAATTTTAGTGGCATTTTTTTTAAACTGTCATTGCTCATAAAAGCTTTTTAATTAAGTCTGTACGTTTATACCTAAAAATTATTGATTTTGGATACTTGCCGCCATCCTCAGAAGTATGCTAATGTCTTATTGAGTCTGTTTAGCTGATTGGAGAGCTAGCTCGCGCAGCTAGCGGGTCCATGACGATGACTTCTGTTTTGTTTGATCAGCCGTTTTACTGCCTTGTTACAGACACCGTTTGGAATAAACATTTACAGAATATTTCTGTGTAAAAAAGTCATTTCACAACGTTTATATCTGCGACTTATAGTCTGGTGCGGCTAATATAAGGGAAAGTATTTCTAAAGTTTAGTGGGTGTGGCTTATATAGCGGTGCACTCCTTGGTCTGCAAAATACAGTCATTGAATTTGGTGATTTGTCAGGATCACAATTAGAAGTTGGACGTAGCATGAGCTATAATGTTTATAAAAGGATGTTTGTGGGCACAAAGGTAGTGGGCTCTCATCAGCCGGAGCCTGAGAACTGGGGCAGGGGGGCCTCCGTGTAAAGCCCCCTCATAATGCACTGAATCCCAGCAAAGCCCTGTGTGAGCCATCCATCACGTGACTACACCCCGTCTAAACACACGTGTGTGTGTGTGTGTGTGTGTGTGTGTGTGTGTGTGTGTGTGTGTGTGTGTGTGTGTGTGTGTGTGTGTGTGTGTGTGTGTGTGTGTTTGTGTGTGTGTGTGTGTATATACCACTTCTGCTGGCAGACACAGCTAACGTTAATCTCTCGCTGAAGGTCGGCGGGCACAATGAACGTCGGGGGGAGTCGAGGCTTGCAGGTTCTCAAATGTCAGGTGGAAAGTTGGCTGCTCTCCACGTTGAAGGTGATGTGTAACACTTAATATATATCACCTCCCTCATTTAGAAGAAAAGCACATTTATAGCTAAAACTTTCTTCATGTCTTCATGCACTTACGCAAAATGTTCATGTTTTCAGGGGTTTTTTTTCACACACTTTGGGAAAAAAAGTCTTCCAAACCCACAGGAGCCTGACAAAATATGCTCTAGTCACACACACACATTCTATAAACACTATTAAAGAAAAAAAAAAAGGTGAAATGTAACAAGAAAAAGTTGCAATGTTCACTAATAACACAAAGTTGTCATGCAGGCTGTTGTTTTCTTTAAAACTGTCATTGCTCAAAACATAATAATGCATCAAAATCAATGTTATGAATTATTGACATATTCAAGGCTCCAGTTACTTCCCATCAAATATTTTGTAGGGGGAAATATTGTGCATTTTCTGTGTTTATCATAAAAAAACTCAATTTTCTTTGACAAAAATGTAATGTAATAAAATCTTGGATAGATCTAAAGTTGATGCAGAGAATTAAGCGTTGAAAGTAAACACATTTATTATTTATACTTTATTTTTAACACTTTTATGACTCCACTTTAGGTCCAATAATTTTAGTAGGATTTTTTTTGCTTAAAATCAATGTTATGAATTATTGACATATTCAAGGCTCCAGTTACTTCCCATCAAATATTTTGTAGGGGGGAAATATTGCGCATTTTCTGTGTTTATCATAAAAAAACTAAATTTTCTTTGACAAAAATGTAATGTAATAACTTGTAATGGATGGATAGATCTAAAGTTGATGCAGAGAATTAAGTGTTGAAAGTAAAGAAATGTATTATTTATACTATATTTTTAACACTTTTATGAGTCCACTTTAGGCCCAATAATTTTAGTGGGATTTTTTTTTTTTAAACGGTCATTGCTCAAAAAAGAATAATGAAATCAATAATGTTATTAATTGTTTATCTATTTAATGCTCCAATTACTTTGGGAAATATTGCATATTTTGTGTTTTTGGCATAAAAAAACAATGTTTTCTTTGACATAAAGGGCATAAAACAAATAAGTATGACTTTTTCTTTAAAACTGTCATTGCTCAAAACATAATAATGCATCAAAATCAATGTTGTTATGAATTATTGACATATTCAAGGCTCCAATTACTCCCCATCAAATATTTTGTAGGGGGGAAATATTGCGTATTTTCTGTTTATCATAAAAAAACAAAGTTTTCTTTGACAAAAATGTAATGTAATAAAAACTTGTAATGGATGGATGGATCTAAAGTTGATGCAGAGAATTAAGTGTTGAAAGTAAAGAAATGTATTATTTATACTTTATTTTTAACACTTTTATGAGTCCACTTTAGGCCCAATAATTTTAGTGGGATTTTTTTTTTTTAAACGGTCATTGCTCAAAAAAGAGTAATGAAATCAATAATGTTATTAATTGTTTATCTATGTAATGCTCCAATTACTTTGGGAAATATTGCATATTTTGTGTTTTTGGCATAAAAAAACAATGTTTTCTTTGACATAAAGGGCATAAAACAAATAAGTATGACTTTTTCTTTAAAAACTGTCATTGCTCAAAACATAATAATGCATCAAAATCAATGTTGTTATGAATTATTGACATATTCAAGGCTCCAATTACTTCTCATCAAATATTTTGTAGGGGGGAAATATAGCATATTTTCTGTGTTTACCATAAAAAAACAAAGTTTTCTTTGATAAAAATGTAATGTAATAAAAACTTGTAATGGATGGATGGATCTAAAGTTGATCCAGAGACTTAAGTGTTGAAAGTCAACAAAAGTATTATTTATACTTTATTTTTTAACACTTTTATGAGTCCACTTTGGGCCCAATAATTTTAGTAGGATTTTTTTTTAAACGGTCATTGCTCAAAAAAGAATAATGAATTAAAGTCGATGATGTTATTAATTGTTTATCTATTTAATGCTCCAATTACTTTGGGAAATATTGCATATTTTGTGTTTTTGGCATAAAAAGCCCCAATGTTTTCTTTGACGTAAAGGGCATAAAACAAATAAGTATGACTCTTTTTTTTTTAAAACTATCATTGCTCAAAAAATAGTAATGAATCAAAATCAATGTTGTTATGAATTATTGACATATTTAATTCCAAATATTCCACTTTAAAATATTTCCTTTTAGAATATATTGCATTTTTCTGTGTTTTCACCATGTAAAAAAACGAAGTTTTTTTCCCCCGACAAAACTAGCTTAAAACCTATAAAAAAAAATAATTTAAAAACTTTTAATAGACTGATTTGAAGTTAATCTTGAGAGTTAAACTTTGAAGGTGTAAAAAAACTAATGTATTATTTATTTTGAACACTTTTATGAGTGGGGCCTTTTGGTCCCCAAGAATTTTAGTGGGATTTCGCCATAAAAAAACTGGGTTTTGACAAAAACATAAAATATGTTTTTATACCAACACATAGACCTAAACTTGATCCAAAATAATTAAGACTAGAATAAAAATGTTAAAAAAAGACTTATTTTTAATAAATAGCTTTCTTTTTTTCTTTTTTTTTTACAAAAAGGGCTTAAAACAACAAACATTAAAATACTAATAATGTATAATCGACTGATAGTTCTAAAGTTGATCTTGAGATTTAAGCGTTGAAGGAAAAAAAAACCCTCAAAACTAATGTATGATGTATTTTTAACACTTTTATGAGTGGGACCCTTTTGGGTCCACAAGAATTTTAGTGGCATTTTTCTTTTACTGTCATTGCTCAAAAAAATAATAATGAATTACAATCAATGTTGTTATGAATTATTGACACATCAAATATTCTACTTTGAAATATTTTCTTTTAGAATATATTGCATTTTTTGTGTTTTTACCATGTAAAAAACTAAGTTTTTTTTTTTTTTTTTTACAAAACAGGCTTAAAATAAATTAAAAAAAACCTATTAAAAAAAACAACTATGAAGTTGATTTTGACAGTTAAACTTTGAAGATGTAAAAAAGACTTAATGTATTATTTAACACTTTTGTGAGTGGGGCCCTTCTGGTCTCCAAGAATTTTAGCGGCATTTTTTTTTTAACCGTCATTGCTCAAAAACATAATAATGAATTAAAATCAATGTTGTTATCAATTATTGACATATTTAATTCACATGAAATATTCCACTTTGAAGATGTAAAATAGACATAATAATGTATGATGTATTCTTAACACTTTTTTATGAGTGGGACCCTTTTGGGTCCACAAGAATTTTAGTGCCATTTTTTTTAAAACTGTCATTAATAATGAATTACAATCAATGTTGTTATGAATTATTGACATATTTAATTAACATAAAATATTCCACTTTAAAATATTTTCTTTTAGAATATATTGCATTTTTTGTGTTTTTACCGTGTAAAAAAACAAGATTTTTTTTAACAAAAGGGCATAAAACAAATAAAAAAACCTATTAAAAAGAAAATTGAAAAAAATTTGAAGTTGATTTTGAGAGTTAAACTTTTAAGGTGTAAAATAGACAAATGTATGATGTATTTTTAACACTTTTATGAGTGGGACCCTTTTGGGTCCACAAGAATTTTAGTGGCATTTTTTTTAAACTGTCATTGCTCAAAAAATAATAATGAATTAAAAACAATGTTATCAATTATTGACATATTTAATTCACATCAAATATTACACTTTGAAATATTTTCTTTTAGAATATATTGCATTTTTTGTGTTGTTACCATGTAAAAAACTAAGTCGTTTTTTTGACAAAACGGGCATAAAACAAATTTAAAAAAACTATTAAAAAAAAAAAAAAAATTCTGAAGTTGATTTTGACAGTTAAACTTTGAAGGTGTAAAAAAGACTAATGTATTATTTATTATTTAACACTTTTGTGAGTGGGGCCCTTTTGGTCTCCAAAAATTTTAGTGGCATTTTTATTTTGAACTGTCATTGCTCATAAACATAATAATGAATTAAAATCAATGTTGTTATGAATTATTGCATATTTAATTCACATAAAATATTACACTTTGAAATATTTTCTTTTAGAATATATTGCATTTTTTGTATTTTTACAGTGTAAAAAACTAAGATTTTTTTTTTAACAAAAGGCAAAAAAACCTATTAAAAAAATTGAAGTTGATTTTGAGAGTTAAACTTTTAAGGTGTAAAATAGACAAATGTATGATGTATATTTAACACTTTTATGAGTGGGACCCTTTTGGGTCCACAATAATTTTAGTGGCATTTTTTTAAAACTGGCATTGCTCAAAAAAATAATAATGAATTAAAAACAATGTTATCAATTATTGACATATTTAATTCACATCAAATATTACACTTTGAAATATTTTCTTTTAGAATATATTGCATTTTTTGTGTTGTTACAATGTAAAAAACTAAGTTGTTTTTTTTTGACAAAACGGGTATCAAACAAATAAAAAAACCTATTAAAAAAAATAAAAATTCTGAAGTTGATTTTGACAGTTAAACTTTGAAGGTGTAAAAAAGACTAATGTATTATTTATTATTTAACACTTTTGTGAGTGGGGCCCTTTTGGTCTCCAAGAATTTTAGTGGCATTTTTCTTTTTAACTGTCATTGCTCATAAACATAATAATGAATTAAAATCAATGTTGTTATGAATTATTGACATATTTAATTCACATCAAATATTCCACTTTAAAAAACTTGTGGGAAAATATTGCATATTTTGTTCGCCATAAAAAAACAGGGATTTGACAAAAAGGCATAAAACTAAACAAAAAAACTTTATATCAACAGATTAACCCAAAGTTGAGCTAAAGATTGAAGCTTTGAATTAAAACATGACTTATTTTTAACATTGTTATGACTGAGACTCAATTTCGTCTTCCTGGGCCAAAACTTGAGGGAGCTTAAAGGTGGAAAAAAAAAAAGTGTAATGTCTTTGTTTTGAAAATGAGAACGATGCAAATGGGCGCCAGGTGTTTGGGGACACACTGCATTGTTCTGACAACTCGTGACTCATGCCTAACAAGTTATGACTCACGGTCTTTCAGAGATTAGCAGGAAAATGTCTTCCTGGCACTGCTGAACATTTCTTCTGCCCTGCCCTTATTCCACACAGTAACATTTACATGTCAAATTGTTAGTTAAAACCATTACATTTTTATATTGTAGCAACGTTTAGTTTCATCCTCAGCCCCAAAAGCAGCTGCCAAGGTGGCACTTTTTCCACCGTCCCAGTAAACTTCCACTGAAACATAAACTGGAACATCCATGACTCATTTACAGCAGCGTCCCTCCCTGCTCCCTGACTAGCAGGATTCTGTCGCCATCTGGTGGCCTTCCGCGGTTACTACACCCACAAGAAACCCCATAAGAGGAAGGAGTGTGCGTATTGAGTGTAAATGACAAAATATGGATAATACATTTAATAATATTAATACCTATCCGTTGATTTAAAAGTTTACATTTTTATTATATTTTGTGCCCTTTTTTGGTCAAAGAAAAACATTTATTATGGTGGCAAAAATACAAAATGTGCAATATTTTCCCGCAAAAAATGTTCAATGTGAAATAATTGGAGCCTTAAAAAGGTCAATCATTTACAAAATAAATAAATAAAATGTGGATTTGTCAATGATTTACTTTAAAACCGGCATTGTTCAAAAAATACTGATAAATCCATTCATCCATCCATTCTCTACCGCTTGTCCCAAATCAATGTTATGGAAAGTATTTCCCCCCCAAAAAACATGAAGTGGAAAAAAAAGCATCCAGATGAAATGTATTGAGAAAATGCTGCAGTACACAAAGCTGCCAGCAGGCAGTTTTTTATTTTACTTTAAAACTGGCATTGCTCGAAAAATACTAATAAATCTATGTTATGAATTTTGTTCGGGGAAAAATATTGCATATTTTGGTTTCCCTTGACAAAAAGGGCATAACACAAACAATTTTTACAAATTAATAATGATCATAACCATTTGTGACCCACTTTTTTATTTATTTTTACGGCCTGCAGCACATTTGAAAAAGTATTTTCCAAAAAAAAAAAAGTGGAAAAAAAACAAATCCAGGTGAAATGTAGTGAGAAAATGCTGCAGTACACAAAGCTGCCAGCAGGCACTTTTTTTTATACTTTAAATCTGGCATTGCTAAAAAATACTAATAAATCAATGTTATGAATTTTGTTTGGGAAAAATATTGCATATTTTGTTTGCCATAAAAATAAAACCAGGTTTTCTTTGACAAAAAGGGCTAACACAAACAATAATAAAAATTAAAGATAAAATAATAATAGTCAATGGATAGATCTGAAGTTGATATGGAGATTTAAGCGTTGAAAGTAAAAAAGTTTGACTTAGTTTTAACACTTTTATGAGTCTAGAGTCCCCAATAATTTTAGTGGGGTTTTTTTGTTTTTTTATACTGTTATTGCTCAAACAATTAAAATTAGTTAAAATCAATGGTGTTATGAAATATATTAATTCAATTAAATAAATCATTGAGTGTGCGAATTGAGGGCTAAAATGGGATGGAACACTTCTTTTGGTTCTGCTCACTGACTAGCTGGCTTCTGTCGCCATCTGGTGGCCTTTCGCAGTTACTACACCCCGGAGAACCCCCATAAGACTGTATTGAGGGCTAAAAATGGGAGCTATCACTTCCTCTTGGTCAGCCCTAAATTTAGCTCGCGACCATATTAGGGAAGGAAATGCGTCCTATAATCACGTGTCGACACCGTAGTGTACATGTACAGTACGTACATATACTCTCTCGAGAGGGGCTGGACTCTCTTCCACACTGGCGTTGCCAACAGTGAGAGGCGACGAGCTGGGGTAGCAATTCTTGTTTCCCCCCAGCTCAGAGGCTGCACGTTGGAGTTCAACCCAGTGGACGGGAGGGTAGCTTCCCTCCACCTTCGGGTGGGGGGACGGATCCTGACTTTTGTTTGTGCTTACGCACCAAACAGCAGCTCAGAGTACCCACCCTTTTTGGATTCACTCGAGGGAGGTGATTCCCTTGTCCTACTGGGGGACTTCAACGCTCATGTTGGCAACGACAGTGAAACCTGGAGAGGCGTGATTGGGTAGAATGGCCGCCCGGATCTGAACACGAGTGGTGTTTTGTTATTGGACTTTTGTGCTCGTCATAGATTGTCCATAACGAACACCATGTTCAAACTTAAGGGTGTCCATATGTGCACTTGGCACCAGGACACCCTAGGCCGCAGTTCCATGATCGACTTTGTAGTTGTGTCATCGGATTTGCGGCCTCGTGTTTTGGACACTCGGGTGAAGAGAGGGGCGGAGCTTTCTACCGATCACCACCTGGTGGTGAGTTGGCTGCGATGGTGGTGGAGGATGCCGGACAGACCTGGCAGGCCCAAACGTAATGTGAGGGTCTCCTGGGAACGTCTGGCAGAGTCTCCTGTCAGAGAGAGTTTCAATTCCCACCTCCAGAAGAACTTTGAACATGTCACGAGGGAGGTGCTGGACATTGAGTCCGAATGGACCATGTTCCGCACCTCTATTGTCGAGGCGGCTGATTGGAGATGTGGCCGCAAGGTAGTTGGTGCCTGTCGTGGCGGTAATCCTAGAACCCGTTGGTGGACATCGGCGGTGAGGGATGCTGTCAAGCTGAATAAGGAGTCCTATCGGGTTCTTTTGGCTCATAGGACCCTGGAGGCAGCGGACATGTACCGACAGGCCAAGCGGTGTGCAGCTTCAGCGGTCGCAGAGGCAAAAACTCGGACATGGGAGGAGTTTGGGGTAGCCATGGAAAACGACTTCCGGACGGCTTCGAAGCGATTCTGGACCACCAGTGCACTGTCAACACCGTGTATGGTGAGGATGGTGTTCTACTGACCTCCACGGCGGATGTTGTGGATCGGTGGAGGGAATACTTCGAAGACCTCCTCAATCCCACCAACACGTCTTCCTATGAGGAAGCAGTGCCTGGGGAGTCTGTGGTGGGCTCTTCCATTTCTGGGGATGAGGTTGCTGAGGTAGTTAAAAAGCTCCTCGGTGGCAAGGCCCCGGGGGTGGATGAGACCCGCCCGGAGTTCCTTAACGCTCTGGATGCTGTGGGGCTGTCTTGGTTGACAAGACTCTGCAGCATCGCGTGGACATCGGGGGCGGTGCCTCTGGATTGGCAGACCGGGGTGGTGGTTCCTCTCTTTAAGAAGGGGAACAGGAGGGTGTGTTCCAACTATCGTGGGATCACACTCCTCAGCCTTCCCGGTAAGGTCTATTCAGGTGTACTGGAGAGGAGGCTACGCCTTATAGTCGAACCTCGGATTGAGGAGGAACAGTGTGGTTTTCGTCCTGGTCGTGGAACTGTGGACCAGCTCTATACTCTCGGCAGGGTCCCTGAGGGTGCATGGGAGTTTGCCCAACCAGTCTACATTAGCTTTGTGGACTTGGAGAAGGCATTTAACCGTGTCCCTCTGGAAGTCCTGTGGGGAGTGCTCAGAGAGTATGGGGTATCGGACTGTCTGATTGCGGCGGTCCGCTCCCTGTATGATCAGTGTCAGAGCTTGGTCCGCATTGCGGACACGTTTCCAGTGAGGGTTGGACTCCGCCAAGGCTGCCCTTTGTCACCCATTCTGTTCATAACTTTTATGGACAGAATTTCTAGGTGCAGTCAAGGCGTTGAGGGTATCTGGTTTGGTGGCTGCAGGATTAGGTGTCTGCTTTTTGCAGATGATGTGGTCCTGATGGCTTCATCTGGCCAGGATCTTTTTATCTATTTAGCTCATTCACGTAAGAGACTAGACGTATAAGATTTCATGGGATTTAGCGATTAGGAGTGACAGATTGTTTGGTAAACGAATAGCATGTTTTATATGTTATAGTTATTTGAAAGACTCTTACCATAATATGTTACGTTAACATACCAGGCACCTTCTCAGTTGGTTATGTATGCCTCATATAACGTACAGTTATTCAGCCTGTTGTTCACTATTCTTTATTTATTTGAAATTGCCTTTCAAATGTCTAATCTTGGTGTTGGCTTTTATCAAATACATTTCCCCCAAAAATGTGACTTATACTCCAGTGCGACTTATATGTTTTTTTCCCTCTTTATTATGCATTTTCGGCCGGTGCAGCTTATACTCTGGAGCGATTTATACTCCGAAAAATACGGTACATCATATGTTACCTCCGCATATTTTACTTAGTTTGGAACAGACTCGTCCACTAGAGGGCAGCACCACACAAAGAACCTGGTGACAGGCAGGACAATTACAGACTCGTCCACTAGAGGGCGACACTACATAAAGAACCTGGTGACAGGCAGGAC
>NC_084742.1:57316344-57398844 GCF_033978785.1 Entelurus aequoreus | reverse complement strand
TCTCTCACCATGATTATGAAGGATAGAGCAAAAATCTGGAGCTGCTGTGTGCTGCCAGGGAAGTCAGGACTGGAAGTAAAAGAGTGTTTGGTGGCCAAGCAGGTCAAGTATTATTCTTAGATCAGTCTGACATTCAACATGTCTCTGCTGCTCGGGTGTCCTCTTCCTCATCCTCATCCTCATCCAGTCTTTGCTGCCAAATGTCCCGTTACATTTTCAAAAAGTCCCCGCGGTTATAAGCGGTGTGCTAACGTAGATATTGATGCTTTTTACCGTAGAAGGTGAGGTAGCCGAAGAGCGCCGACATCATGTACATGACCAGCATGGCCAGGATGGACAGGTTGGACACGTTCTGCATCTTCTTCCTGCTGCGACTGCACACAGGAGGGGAGGACATGTTGATGTGGAGGCTGTCAGGAAGGAAGGAAGGAAGGCAGGAAGGCACACCTACTCTTTCAGCTCGCTGTAGATGGGCAACACCTCGGGGTGGCACACGAAGGCAAAGGCCAGGATGGGCACCGTGTACGCCGTCTGGAGGACAAGTACAACATCAGTCCTCTGGTCTACATATAGAACATCATTCCTGTAGAACATCATTCCTGTGGTCTACATGTAGAACATAATTCCTGTGGTCTACATGATTCTTGTGGTCTACATGTACAACATGATTCTTGTGGTCTACATGTAGAACATCATTCCTGTGATCTACATGATTCTTGTGGTCTACATGTACAACATGATTCTTGTGGTCTACATGTAGAACATCATTCCTGTAGAACATCATTCCTGTGGTCTACATGATTCTTGTGGTCTACATGTACAACATGATTCTTGTGGTCTACATGTAGAACATCATTCCTGTAGAACATCATTCCTGTGGTCTACATGATTCTTGTGGTCTACATGTAGAACATCGTTCCTGTGGTCTACATGTAGAACATCATTCCTGTGGTCTACATGTACGACATGATTCTTGTGGTCTACATGTAGAACATCATTCCTGTGGTCTACATGTAGAACATCATTCCTGTGGTCTACATGTAGAACATCATTCCTGTGGTCTACATGTAGAACATCGTTACTGTGGTCTACATCTTCACACCGAGTAGCACCTCAAATATAGTTTGCTTGGCTGGTGTAAGCGGAGTTCAACAAAACTTCATGCGACTTCAATTTCAGCATCTTTGGTGAAGAGAATCATATTTAACCCGCAACTATTCGTAAATTCCAGGCTGTAAGCCACTCATTTTCCCCTACGCTTTGAACCCTGCGGCTTATAAAACGGTGTGGCTAAGTTATGGATTTTATTTTAATTAGTTAGTTGGAAAATAATGTTTTTGTTCTAAAATGTAGTGGGTGCGGCTTGTATATGGAAAATAATAATTTTATTCTAAAATGTAGTTATATATGGAAAATGTATTTTTTCTAAAATGTAGTGGGTGTGGCTGATATATGGAAAATAATGTTTTTATTCTAAAATGTAGTTACATATGGAAAATAATGTTTTTATTCTAAAATGTAGTTATATATGGAAAATAATGTTTTTATTCTAAGATGTAGTTATATATGGAAAAAAAATGTTTATTCTAAAATGTAGTTATATATGGAAAAAAAATGTTTTTATTCTAAGATGTAGTTGTATATGGAAAAAAAATGTTTATTCTAAAATGTAGTTATATATGGAAAATAATGTTTTTATTCTAAGATGTAGTTATATATGGAAAAAAAATGTTTATTCTAAAATGTAGTTATATATGGAAAATAATGTTTTTATTCTAAGATGTAGTTGTATATGGAAAATAATGTTTTTATTCTAAAATGTAGTTATATATGGAAAATAATGTTTTTATTCTAAAATGTAGTTGTATATGGAAAATAATGTTTTTATTCTAAAATGTAGTTATATATGGAAAATAATGTTTTTATTCTAAAATGTAGTTATATATGGAAAAAAAAGTTTTTATTCTAAAATGTAGTTATATATGGAAAAATAAGTTTTTATTCTAAAATGTAGTTATATATGGAAAATAATGTTTTTATTCTAAAATGTAGTTATATATGGAAAATAATGTTTTTATTCTAAGATGTAGTTGTATATGGAAAATGATGTTTTTATTCTAAAATGTAGTTATATATGGAAAATAATGTTTTTATTCTAAAATGTAGTTATATATGGAAAATAATGTTTTATTCTAAAATGTAGTTATATACGGAAAATAATGTTTTTATTCTAAAATGTAGTTATATATGGAAAATAATGTTTTTATTCTAAAATGTAGTTATATATGGAAAATAATGTTTTTATTCTAAAATGTAGTTATATATGGAAAATAATGTTTTTATTCTAAAATGTAGTTATATATGGAAAATAATGTTTTTATTCTAAAATGTAGTTATATATGGAAAAAAAAGTTTTTATTCTAAAATGTAGTGGGTGCGGCTTATATATGGAAAATAATGTTTTTATTCTAAAATGTAGTTATATATGGAAAATAATGTTTTTATTCTAAGATGTAGTTGTATATGGAAAATAATGTTTTTATTTTAAGATGTAGTTATATATTGAAAAAAAAATGCTTTTATTCTAAAATGTAGTTATATATGGAAAATAATGTTTTTTTTTCTAAGATGTAGTTGTATATGGAAAATAATGTTTTTATTCTAAGATGTAGTTGTATATGGAAAATAATGTTTTTATTCTAAAATGTTGTTATATATGGAAAAAAACGTTTTTATTCTAAAATGAGTGGGTGTGGCTTATATATGGAAAATAATGTTTTTATTCTAAAATGTAGTTATATATGGAAAATAATGTTTTTATTCTAAGATGTAGTTGTATATGGAAAACAATGTTTTTATTCTAAAATGTAGTTATATATGGAAAATAATGTTTTTATTCTAAAATGTAGTTGTATATGGAAAATAATGTTTTTATTCTAAAATGTAGTTATATATGGAAAATAATGTTTTTATTCTAAAATGTAGTTATATATGGAAAAAAAAGTTTTTATTCTAAAATGTAGTTATATATGGAAAAAAAAGGTTTTATTCTAAAATGTAGTTATATATGGAAAAAAAAGTTTTTATTCTAAAATGTAGTTATATATGGAAAATAATGTTTTTATTCTAAAATGTAGTTATATATGGAAAATAATGTTTTTATTCTAAGATGTAGTTGTATATGGAAAATAATGTTTTTATTTTAAGATGTAGTTATATATTGAAAAAAAATGTTTTTATTCTAAAATGTAGTTATATATGGAAAATGTTTTTTTTTCTAAGATGTAGTTGTATATGGAAAATGTTTTTATTCTAAGATGTAGTTGTATATGGAAAATAATGTTTTTATTCTAAAATGTTGTTATATATGGAAAAAAACGTTTTTATTCTAAAATGAGTGGGTGTGGCTTATATATGGAAAATAATGTTTTTATTCTAAAATGTAGTTATATATGGAAAATAATGTTTTTATTCTAAGATGTAGTTATATATGGAAAATAATGTTTTTATTCTAAAATGTAGTTGTATATGGAAAATAATGTTTTTATTCTAAAATGTAGTTATATATGGAAAATAATGTTTTTATTCTAAGATGTAGTTGTATATGGAAAATAATGTTTTTATTTTAAGATGTAGTTATATATTGAAAAAAAATGTTTTTATTCTAAAATGTAGTTATATATGGAAAATAATGTTTTTTTTCCTAAGATGTAGTTGTATATGGAAAATAATGTTTTTATTCTAAGATGTAGTTGTATATGGAAAATAATGTTTTTATTCTAAAATGTTGTTATATATGGAAAAAAACGTTTTTATTCTAAAATGAGTGGGTGTGGCTTATATATGGAAAATAATGTTTTTATTCTAAAATGTAGTTATATATGGAAAATAATGTTTTTATTCTAAAATGTAGTTATACATGGAAAATAATGTTTTTATTCTAAAATGTAGTTGTATATGGAAAATAATGTTTTTATTCTAAAATGTAGTTATATATGGAAAATAATGTTTTTATTCTAAAATGTAGTTATATATGGAAAAAAAAGTTTTTATTCTAAAATGTAGTTATATATGGAAAATAATGTTTTTATTCTAAGATGTAGTTGTATATGGAAAATAATGTTTTTATTCTAAAATGTAGTTATATATGGAAAATAATGTTTTTATTCTAAAATGTAGTTATATATGGAAAATAATGTTTTTATTCTAAGATGTAGTTATATATGGAAAATAATGTTTTTATTCTAAAATGTAGTTATATATGGAAAATAATGTTTTTATTCTAAAATGTAGTTATATATGGAAAATAATGTTTTTATTCTAAAATGTTGTTATGTATGGAAAAAAATGTTTTTATTCTAAAATGTAGTGGGTGTGGCTTATATATGGAAAATAATGTTTTTATTCTAAAATGTAGTTATACATGGAAAATAATGTTTTTATTCTAAGATGTAGTGAGTGCGGCTTATATATGGAAAATAATGTTTTTATTGTAAAATGTAGTTATATATGGAAAATAATGTTTTTATTCTAAGATGTAGTTGTATATGGAAAATAATGTTTTTATTCTAAAATGTAGTTATATATGGAAAAAAATGTTTTTATTCTAAAATGTAGTGGGTGTGGCTTATATATGGAAAATAATGTTTTTTTTCTAAAATGTAGTTATATGGAAAATAATGTTTTTATTCTAAAATGTAGTTGTATATGGAAAATAATGTTTTTATTCTAAAATGTAGTTATGTATGGAAAAAAATGTTTTTATTCTAAAATGTAGTGAGTGCGGCTTATATAGGAAAAATAATGTTTTTATTCTAAAATGTAGCTATATATGGAAAATAATGTTTTTATTCTAAGATGTAGTTGTATATGGAAAATAATGTTTTTATTCTAAAATGTAGTTATATATGGAAAATAATGTTTTTATTCTAAAATGTAGTTATATATGGAAAATAATGTTTTTATTCTAAAATGTAGTTATATATGGAAAATAATGTTTTTATTCTAAGATGTAGTTGTATATGGAAAATAATGTTTTTATTCTAAAATGTAGTTATATATGGAAAATAATGTTTTTATTCTAAAATGTAGTTATATATGGAAAATAATGTTTTTATTCTAAGATGTAGTTATATATGGAAAATAATGTTTTTATTCTAAAATGTAGTTATATATGGAAAATAATGTTTTTATTCTAAAATGTAGTGGGTGTGGCTTATATGCCGGTGCGCTTTATAGTCCGGAAAATAGGATATGTGCTTTTAAAATAATTTTTTGACTTGTCCAATTCTGCCGTTTTTGTAAGATTGCAACTTTTTTGTCTAAATATTATACCTTTATTCTACGAATATTTCTACTTTTTTTTTATTAATTCTGTTTTTGGAATACACGGAGGATCAATAAAAAAAACTACTGGCCCCTGCGCCGCACCTTATACACCCTGGCCTGGGACTAGACTTACCTGGGAGTTGAAGACAAAGTACTTGGGCGTGCAGGCGTCCTCGTCCTCGGGGTGCGGCTCAAAGTGGACACTGGTGGAGGCGTGGGCGGCGTGGGTGACGGCCGGGGAGACGTCGGCTCGCGAGAAGTCCATCTGCGCTGAGCGGTTGTGCGCGGCGTAGGCGCCCGGCATATGTGAGGCGTTCATGCTGAGGTTGGCGGCGGGCGAGTCCAGGAAGGGGAGCGGGCACGGCAGCTGGGTTTTCTTGTAGATCAACTAGGAAACACCACAGTCTTGACGTTAGCTCTACCACATAGTCCCACTATAACACGTTCATTAGCAACGTTAGCCGTGGCTGTAGACAACTTCCTTTGACATTGCTTCAATGGTGTGGCAATCCAATCTTTTACGGATTGTCACACCTTCAAGCAAAGGATTTTATTACTGGACATAAAAAACGTTGTTTTTAAAGTATTTAAAAATAATGTAATTCTTAATCATAAACAAACAAAATATTTTATATTTTTATGTATAATTGTTATAATTATTATTATTATTCTTGTGTAGTATTATTTAAAAAATAATGTTATTCTTAATAATAAATACAAACAAACTATTTAATATTTTCATGTACACTTTGCATAAATATTATTGTGTACTATTATTACAAATAATGTCATTTTTAATAATAAACAAACAAAATATTTTCATGTATAATAGTTATAATTACTATTGTGTAGTATTATTTAAAAATACTAATGTTATTCTTAATGATAAATATAAACAAAATATTTAATATTTTCATGTACACTTTTTTATGAATATTATTATTGTGTACTATTATTACAAATAATGTCATTCTTAATCATAAACAAACAAAATATTTTATATTTTCATGTATAATTGTTATAATAATAATTATTATTGTGTAGTATTATTTAAAAAAAATAATGTTATTCTTAATAATAAATATAAACAAACTATTTAATATTTTCATGTACACTTTGTATAAATATTATTGTGTACTATTATTACAAATAATGTCATTCTTAATCATAAACAAACAAAATATTTTACATTTTCATGTACAATTGTTATAATTATTATTATTATTGTGTAGTATTATTTAAAAAACAATGTTATTCTTGATAATAAATATGAACCAAATATTTAATATTTTCATGTACACTTTTTTATAAATATTATTGTGTAGTATTATTACAAATAATGTCATTCTTAATCATAAACAAACAAAAATATTTTTTATTTTCATGTATAATTGTAGTAATTATTATTATTGTGTAGTATTATTTAAAAAATAATGTTATTCTTAATAATAAATATAAACAAAGTATTTAATATTTTCATGTACACTTTGTATAAATATTATTGTGTACTATTATTACAAATAATGTCATTCTTAATCATAAACAAACAAAATATTTTACATTTTCATGTATAATTGTTATAATTATTATTATTATTGTGTAGTATTATTAAAAAAATAATGTAATTCTTAATAATAAATATGAACCAAATATTTAATATTTTCATGTACACTTTTTTATAAATATTATTGTGTAGTATTATTACAAATAATGTCATTCTTAATCATAAACAAACAAAAATATTTTTTATTTTCATGTACAATTGTAGTAATTATTATTATTATTGTGTAGTATTATTTAAAAAATAATGTTATTCTTAATAATAAATATAAACAACATATTTAATATTTTCATGTACACTTTTTTATAAATATTATTGTGTACTATTATTACAAATAATGTCATTCTTAATCATAAACAAACAAAATATTTTACATTTTCATGTATAATTGCTATAATTATTATTGTTATTGTGTAGTATTATTAAAACAATAATGTTATTCTTAATAATAAATATGAACAAAATATTTAATATTTTCATGTACACTTTTTTATAAATATTATTGTGTACTATTATTACAAATAATGTCATTCTTAATCATAAACAAACAAAATATTTTATATTTTCATGTATGATGGTTATAACTATTATTATTAAGTAATATTAAAATTAATGTAATTCTTAATAATAAACAATATATTTTATATTTTCAAGTACAATTGTTATAAATGTTATGAATATTATTTTAATTGTGTACTATTTTTAAAAAATAATGTTATTCTTAATAAGAGACATGATTGATGTTATGATTTATTGATTATGAGGAAGATGACTCACAACTCCCAGGAAGAAGACCATGCAGGACAGAGAAAAGCCGCTGGTGTAGCCCAAGTAACCTGCACCAGACAAAACGTGTTAAGAAAAAGGAAAAGTCAATGCCGCTTTTTTGCTGACTCGGCACTCGGTGGTGTCATTTGATCCGCTCTTCCAGAATATGGCTCACACGTTGGACCCACGTCCAAAAAATTGGCGGATAAAAGACACCGCTTCAGAAATAGTTTGAATCTAATACGAGGAAAGTAATTTCGCCGTGGCACGCCTTAGACTGATGCTCGCCAGCGCTAACTCAGTCGTGGCGTTACGTTACTTATGGCCGACTGCAAACAGCTGCGAGGATGTGTCACGGATCTTGTCTCCTTCACTGAACGCTTGTAAACCCACCTTGACAATTATAACTGTCCACCTCCTTACAGTTTTCTAATCAATCACAATTATCAAGCAGCCAAAATGTGCCATCATTGAGAGTGTTTTGCATTTTCCCCATCATGCATTGTAGTGCATTTTTATTTATAATCAATAATTATTAAGTAATAAAATACAATAATAATACAAATGTGATATAATAATGACAATGGGCCTGCTATCTGTGCCCTCAACCTCTGGACTGTGGGTCGATTGCAGCCGGCATACTTCTAAGATGGCGCCAAGTATCAAAATCCATGATTTTTTAGCTTTAAACATACAAAATTAGCTAAAAAACTAGCATAAAACGTTCGCATGCTAATATAAGCGATGTTAGCATACTTCTAAGATGGTGCCAAGTATCCAAATCCATGATTTTTAGCTTTAAACATACAAAATAAGCTTAAAAAACTAGCATAAAACGTTTGCATGCTAATATAAGCAATTTTAGCATACTTCTAAGATGGCGCCATGTATCCAAATCCATGATTTTTAACTTTGAAAATACAAAATGAGGTTAAAAAACTAGCATAAAACATTAGCATGCTAATATAAGAGATGTTAGCATACTTCTAAGATGGCGCCAAGTATCCAAATCCATGATTTTTAGCTTTAAACATACAAAATTAGGTTTAAAAACTAGCATAAAACATTAGCATGCTAATATAAGAGATGTTAGCATACTTCTAAGATGGCGCCAAGTATCCAAATCCATGATTTTTAGCTTTAAACATACAAAATTAGGTTAAAAAACTAGCATAAAACATTAGCATGCTAATATAAGAGATGTTAGCATACTTCTAAGATGGCGCCATGTATCCAAATCCATGATTTTTAACTTTAAACATACAAAATGAGGTTAAAAAACTAGCATAAAACATTAGCATGCTAATATAAGAGATGTTAGCATACTTCTAAGATGGCGCCAAGTATCCAAATCCATGATTTTTAGCTTTAAACATACAAAATTAGGTTTAAAAACTAGCATAAAACATTAGCATGCTAATATAAGAGATGTTAGCATACTTCTAAGATGGCGCCAAGTATCCAAATCCATGATTTTTAGCTTTAAACATACAAAATTAGGTTAAAAAACTAGCATAAAACATTAGCATGCTAATATAAGAGATGTTAGCATACTTCAAAGATGGCGCCAAGTATCCAAATCCATGATTTTTAGCTTTAAACATACAAAATTAGCTAAAAAACTAGCATAAAACGTTCGCATGCTAATATAAGCGATGTTAGCATACTTCTAAGATGGCGCCAAGTTTCCAAATCCATGATTTTTAGCTTTAAACATACAAAATTAGCTTAAAAAACTAGCATAAAACGTTTGCATGCTAATATAAGCAATGTTAGCATACTTCTAAGATGGCGCCAAGTATCCAAATCCATGATTTTTAGCTTTGAACATACAAAATTAGGTTAAAAAACTAGCATAAAACATTAGCATGCTAATATAAGAGATGTTAGCATACTTCTAAGATGGCGCCAAGTATCCAAATCCATGATTTTTAGCTTTAAACATACAAAATTAGGTTAAAAAACTAGCATAAAACATTAGCATGCTAATATAAGAGATGTTAGCATACTTCTAAGATGGCGCCAAGTTTCCAAATCCATGATTTTTAGCTTTAAACATACAAAATTAGCTTAAAAAACTAGCATAAAACGTTTGCATGCTAATATAAGCAATGTTAGCATACTTCTAAGATGGCGCCAAGTATCCAAATCCATGATTTTTAGCTTTGAACATACAAAATTAGGTTAAAAAACTAGCATAAAACATTAGCATGCTAATATAAGAGATGTTAGCATACTTCTAAGATGGTGCCAAGTATCCAAATCCATGATTTTTAGCTTTAAACATACAAAATTAGGTTAAAAAACTAGCATAAAACATTAGCATGCTAATATAAGAGATGTTAGCATACTTCTAAGATGGCGCCAAGTATCCAAATCCATGATTTTTAGGTTCAAACATACAAAATTAGCTAAAAAAAACTAGTATAAAATTATAACAGATGTTAGCATACTTCTAAGATGGCGCCAAGTAATCAAATCCATGATTTTTAGGTTTAAACATACACAATTAGCTAAAAAAAACCTAGTATAAAATTATAACAGATGTTAGCATACTTCTAAGATGGCGCCAAGTAATCAAATCCATGATTTTTAGGTTCAAACATACAAAAGTAGCTAAAAACAACTAGCATAAAACATTAGCATGCTAATATAAGAGACGTTAACATCTAAAATGGCGGCAAGTATCCAAATCCATGATTTTTAGGTTTAAACTTACAAAATTTGCTAAAAAACTAGCATAAAACGTTCGCATGCTAATATAGGCAATGTTAGCATACTTCTAAGATGGCGCCAACTATCCAAAACCATGATTTTTAGCTTTAAACATACAAAATTAGCTAGAAAAAACTGTCATAAAACTTTTGCATGCTAGCGTCTTATGCTAGCTCTTTAGCGAGTAGAAGACGTTAACATACTCCCAAGATGGTGCCTACTATCAAAAATCATTATTTGTAGGTTTAAACATACAACATTAAGTACAAAGCTATCATAAAACGTCAGCATGTTGGCATACTCCCAAGATGATGGTAGGACAACAAATAGGAAACGAGACTTACCCAGATTTTTAAGTAGCGACAAGGGGAGAATGATCCCCATGGACACAAAAATCACCAGGTAGTTTCCATTAAGGTACCATTCTCTGCAACACCACAATGTAGCCATTAGAACATACCTCCTGGATATTGCATCATCATTACAACACACCAACCCCAAAAGCAGTGAAGTCGTCACTTTGTGTAAATGGTAAAAGTGAAGCCGGCGGCGTTTCTGGGTGTTGTTGATAAATGACTTCGGCTTTGCATAGTAGAGTTTTAACTTGCACTTACAGATGTAACGACCAACTGTAGTTACTGACAGTGGTTTTCTGAAGTGTTCCTGAGTCCATGTGGTGATATCCTTTACACACTGATGTCACTTTTTGACGCAGTACCGCCTGAGGGTAACAAGGTGCGTAATATCATGGCTTACGTGCAGGGATTTCTTCAGATTCTCTGAACCTTTTGATGATATTACGGACCGTAGATGGTGAAATCCCTAAATTCCTTGCAATAGCTGGTTGAGAAATGTTGTTCTTAAACTGTTCAACAATTTGCTCAGGCATTTGTTGACAAAGTGGTGACCCTCGCCCCCATCCTTGTTTGTGAATGACTGAGCATTTCATGGAAGCTGCTTTTATACCCAATCATGGCACCCACCTGTTCCCAATTAGCCTGTTCACCTGTGGGATGTTCCAAACAAGTCGTTGATGAGCACTCCTCAACTTTCTCAGTCTTTTTTGCCACTTGTGCCAGCTTTTCTTGAAACACGTCGCAGGCATCAAATTCCAAATGAGCTAATATTTGCACAAAATAACATTTTCCAGTGTGAACATGAAATATCTTGTCTTTGCAGTCTATTCAATTGAATATAAGTTGGAAAGGATTTGCAAATTAAGTAAATTGAAGTGAATTATATTTATATAGCGCTTTTCTCTAGTGACTCAGAGCGCTTTTTTTTTTTTTTTTTTTTTTTTTTACAGAGTGAAATCATTGTATTCTGTTTTTATTTACCATTTTCACAACATGACAACTTCACTGCTTTTGTTTCTTCTTCTTCTTTAGAACATACATCCAGAATATTGCATCATCATTACAACATACATCCAGAAATATTGCATCATCATCATTTCACTCACCCGGTAATTTCTTCCAAGCCCAAAAAGGCTCGGATGACTTCCGGCAGCTCGTACTTGACGATGAAGAGGTAGCTGGACATGGCTGCGGACATTTGTTTTTTTTTAATGGAGCCACAAAAGTCAAACTCAATTATTTTGCATTCCTGTGTATTAAAAAAGCCGCGTCTTACCTCCAATATTTTGCATTATTATGGATCCAAAGGCTGCTATTTTCCCAGGCCAGCCGAACGCTCGTTCTCCCAGTTTTTCATAGATGAGAGACCCTGCCAGGACACACGTGTGTTCTATGTCATAGTTTCTGTGATTACCTTAAGCTGTTTGTTTACATGCTTGTTTTATTTCTCTTTGCTATTTGGGCTTATTGGACTCTAATTAGAATAAAAACTAAGAATCATCTTTTGATATGATGTACTTAGTCCATAAGTACACAAACGTGTACTTCATGTTTAGTGACATGCTAATTCTTATTTTTACACTTTTCCCCCCCAAATTCCATTGTATGTTATACTCTTCTGACACCACCAGATGGCAGTATAAGTGTCCACATAAGAGGCCATGAGACCCCAATTCAGTAGTGTACACAGTTTTGGAAATAAGAGCTAAAAGGTGCTGTCCACGCATGTGGCCACTAAGCCTTTAGAGCAGGGGTCTCAAACATGCGGGCCAATTGCGGCCCGTGAGACATTATTTTGCGGCCCCTACCTTAATATGAAAGTTTAATGTTAGTGCGGCCCGCGAGTTTTAAATGAATGGCGCTTGACAGCGTTGTGTGCTGAGCTGAAGGAATCTACCAATCACGGTGTGGTAAAGGCTCTCACAATATCGAGGGTGTGCCGTGATGGCACTGCCTTTAGTGTCCTCTAGAACAGACCTGGGCATTCTGCGGCCCGCGGGCCACATCCGGCCCTTTGTGCGTCCCTGTCCGGCCCGCGTGAGGCCAATCATAAATTACAAAATACATTTTAAAAAGTATCTATGTCGAGTGTGCAATACAACGGTGCTGCTTTTGTTTTGAAAAGCGTTATTTGTATTACTTCCGTGTGGACGTATGCGCGTGCGTGATAGTGAGTGAATGTGAACAGCAGCAATCACAAATTACAAAATAAAGTTGAAAAAACATCTATGTCGTGCCCGCAATACAACTGTGCTGCTTTTATTTTGAAAAGTGTTATTTATGGGCGTATGTTCGTGTGTAACCTGTGAGTGAAGGTGCACAGCGACAAGTGATGCACGGTTTACACCCGAGACGCTAAAAAGAGAAAAGTTGATGACGAATGGCGTGTTTCCAACAAGACATGGACTGCCAAGCAACGTTCCCTCTAAGGTGCGCGCCTGCGCAATTGCGCACTGCTCAAGCGTCCGCTGCGCACAGCAAATATATGCCGCGCACCAAATCAAATCCCATCTGAATTCTAAACAAAATAAACACATTTATTTTGTGTAATTTTGCAATGCAACTTTGAGTGACAGTGACAACAAGCGGCCCTAACGGTGTTCGTCAACACCGTTCAATTGAACACCGTTCAATTATTGTAACGTCTATCGAGATGCTTCGAGGCCAGGAATTATATCGATCACTTTATTGAGCAAAACTGTTTATATTCGGCCATAACCACACCAAAAACATGAGTAAAACACTTCTATCTGGAAAAACTAGTCATTTTCTGCCGTACAAACCAGGCCAAAACCAACTTGTCATCTGTCACCAACACGCATAGCACTAAACCAATGGTGCGTTTATGGCCACACAAAAAGTCGGACAACTCAAACACCACACAAAGTTACACTATGACTCCTCAGTCATACGTGTGCTTATTTTACTGTCATTTATTATTAATGTTAATTTATTTATATTAATCATGGAATGCTGTTACTAGAGAAAGTTACAGGAATGCACACTTTATCCTATGCTTACATTTCATTGTGCAACATGAGGATGTTTAAGGGGAACTAAATGTGATCTCTGAAAGGGGTACAAATGATTTCCAAAGCAGTGCTTTTGGTATAAAGTTAAGTTAGGTTAAATGAAAGTATTATTATCAATATTAATTATTATTATTATTATTGTTATTATTATTATTATTTATCTTACGGTATATATCAAAAATAATATTGAGCAAAATTTAATTGAAATATTGTTGATGTGGCCCTCCAGCAGTGCTCGGGTTGCTCATGCGGCCCCCGGTAAAAATTAATTGCCCACCCCTGCTCTAGAAAGTGTCACCGCATCATCTTTTTCTCCATACTAACAGCATGCCGGCCCAGACACATGTTGTATGAGGCCGCTGCAGACACACGCAAGTTGTTGCAAGACATACTTGAGGAACCTACATGTCACACCGAGGGTGGTCATATTTTATTTTATTTATTTTTAACACAGTTACAAATATGCGCCACACTGTGAACCCACACCAAACAAGAGTGACAAACACATTTCGGGAGAACATCCGCACCGTAACACAACATAAACACAACAGAACAAATACCCAGAATCCTTTGCAGCCCTAACTCTTCCGGGCTACAAAAACACCCCCGCTACCCCCAACCCCGCCCACCTCAACCCCCCACGCTCCCACACACACACCTCAACCCCCCCCAACCAAATCTCCCGAATTCGGAGGTCTCAAGGTTGGCAAGTATGCATTGACGTCACTTGCGTGATGCAAGCAGAGAAACATTTTGCCGCTTTTCCACGACACCCGCACACGCTCTTCCTCCCTGCCTCCCTCACTCGCCCGCCTGCTCACTCCCGCCCTCGTTGTAAACAGTCCGGGCGGGGAAGACGAGCGGTCCGGTAGCTTCCAAAGCACTCCGCCGAAGGAGCGAGCGACAATACAAAAGTGTGGTGCACTGGACCCCAGCGCTGATACTCCGACAGAGAGTCGCTGGGCGAATCGGACGTGTAGCACGCTAGTGGTGATGTTAGCCCGTTCGGGGCTAATTGTGCTACCGTAACTGTAAACTCCACGGCGAGCCGCCCCCCTCCCCCTCCCGTTGGCTCCAGACAGAGACGATTTTTGATGCAATATTTCTTTGTTGAGCACAGGGGCACCCCGACGTGTCTTATTTCATTTTATTTGTATTTATCTCCTTCATTGATGTGCATCTTTGATCGATAGACAATTAAGATTAAAGTTAAAGTACCAATGATTGTCACACACACACTAGATGTGGTGAAATGTGTTTTATACCTCAATTATTCAATTATAAATTTACACACCAATGCCTGAGAAGGAGCAGGATGAAGAAAAATCTTATATTTTTCTGCCCCCTTCAACATAATACGTAGTCTTACTTAATGATATCATATAAACCAACAATTACATCCAAATATAACGAAGAAAAAAAAAACAACCACAAGAAGTGCAACACTTCATGATGTACAAACTAAACAAAAAAAACAAAAGAAGTAATATACACCTCACGGGATGATACAAAACAAATACAAAACCAGGCAAAAAATAAGTAAACTAATAAATATAAAGCAAAATGTAAACACTTATGGCTGTCCATATGATCTTATTGTTCTGTCTTTATATATTTTTCAATTGGAATATATTTTTACAATCTTTTATCTCATTGTAAAGACAATACCATAGTTGAACCCCCACCACTGATATACACTTTTGTTTTAAAGTTGTCCTTGAATACTGACGTTGGAAATGACCTTTTCTTCTATGCTCTTCATTCTCACAAGTGATGACAAACACTTTTTGTAAATTTGCTGGTAATGTTTTGCTTTTAGCCTTAAACATGACACATCATGTCTGTAACTTTACTAGCTCCTGTAATTTCAATAAACCCGAATTAATAAATAATATGTTAGTGTGTTCTAAGTAATCTACTTTATGAATAATCCTTATAGCTCTTTTCTGTAGTTGATACAGAGAAAGTTGCGGTGCACAAGGAATACAATTTGAAATGTCATTATACAACTAGACATGCTGAGGAGGATGCAAAATACCAGGGAGATGAGAGATTGAACCGGGTTGCAAATTTTAAAACCAGTCTACTGAGGCAACACCATTCAAAGAAGGTGAATTCATTAAAAAGTGCATGTTAGATTTTTTTTAAAGAAATCTCGCGGCCCAGCCTCACCCAGTTTCTGCATCCAGTGGCCCCCAGGTAAATTGAGTTTGAGACCCCTGCTTTAGAGCATGGGTGTCAAACTCTGGCCCTTTGCCCTTGAGGCAATATCAAATTAAAGGCCTACTGAAAGCCACTACTAGCGACCACGCAGTCTGATAGTTTATATATCAATGATGAAATCTTAACATTGCAACACATGCCAATACGGCCGGGTTAACTTATAAAGTGCAATTTTAAACTTCCCAGGAAACTTCCGCTTGAAAACGTCGCGGTATGATCTGATATGATATGTTCTCCTCAATTTTTTTCGACTCTTTGTGAGGATAATTCTGCAGCCTCTGTATGTTTGAATACTGAAGAGTTGGTTTCTGGTTTCAACTCTATTTGTCTGCAAACACCGGACACGATCGCTCCTTTCAAGTGCCGCCGCTCTAAAGCCACGCCTCAGCCCTGGTTGAATGACGTCACTCGGGCTGCCAGGCGCAAGTGTAGAATGGCAGAGAGAAAATGGAAAAAAGACAGGCTGCATGTGTCCTTTGCCATTTTTAAAGAAAGCTTGTTATCCTTTCAGATGACTGTAAAGGCAGAGATGAATATATATCTATCTCAGATTATATCTTCTAACTATAACAACCCCAGAGTTCTGTTTAAAACTATTAACACTGTCATTGATGCTCCCAAATCTGTTGGTTTTGATGCCTCTTTTGAATTCTGTGAAAATTGTCTCCATTTTTTCACTGACAAAATTGTGTCAACTAGAGCCAGTTGATCTCAGCCTTCATATGACCCTTCTGTTCCTCTGAATTTCTCTTCTGTTTTCCATCAGTTTGAGCCGGTGTCCTTTTCTTTTTTAAATGACACAGTTAGTCATATGAAGCCCTCTGGTTCTCCTGCAGACTCCCTCCCACCTCGCCTGTTTAAGGAGGTACTTGCTACTCTTGGATCAAGTGTCCTTAACATTCTCAATAGTAGCCTCTCTTCTGGAATAGTTCCAGTAGAGTTTAAACATGCAGTGGTACGACCTCTACTTAAAAAACCAAGCCTCGACCCCTCTCTCCTCTCTAACCTTAGACCTATCTCTAATCTTCCATACATTTCTAAAATATTAGAGAAGGTTGTCTACAGTCAATTGTTGCCCTTCTTAGAGGATAATGGTATCACTGAGTTGTTCCAGTCCGGTTTTAAAGCCCTCCACAGCACAGAGTCAGCGCTTCTAAAAGTTTTTAACGATATCCTCCTGTCAACTGATTCTGGTAAATATGTTGTCTTGGTGCTTTTAGATCTGTCTGCTGCTTTCGACACCGTCGACCACGCCACCTTAATCACTCGTCTTGAGAACTGTGTGGGCATTAAGGGCGCCGCCCTCAACTGGTTCCGGTCGTACTTAACCGACAGGAGTTTTTGTGTAAAAATAGACAGTTTTATGTCTTCCACAGCTCCTTTACCACATGGGGTTCCCCAGGGCTCAATCCTTGCCCCAATCTTATTTGCGCTTTACCTTCTCCCCCTTGGTTCTATTTTTAGGAAGTACGATATTGCATTTCATTTTTATGCCGATGATTGCCAGATTTATAATAACACGGTTCAACGTCTTATTGACTGCCTGCACGACATCAAAGCCTGGCTTTCAGCTAACTTCCTGAGCCTAAATGAAGACAAAACAGAAGTTATGTTGTTCGGTCCAAGTCGCTCCCCCAACGTTGACCTCGGCACTCTGACCCCATATCTCAGCGACTGTGTCACAAACCTGGGGGTAAAGTTCGACTCAGATTTTAAATTCGAAAAACAAATCAGCAGCGTCGTACAAAAAAGCTTTTATCAATTACGCCAAATAGCGAAAGCGAAACCGCTTCTATCAGGACATGATCTCGAGAAATTAATCCACGCCTTTATCTCGACTCGTTTAGACTACTGCAATGCCCTGTATGTAGGCATTAGCCAGGCCTCCCTCGCCCGCCTGCAGCTCGTGCAGAACTCTGCTGCTCGTCTGCTAACACAGACCCGCAGACGTGAGCACATCACCCCTATATTAGCATCCCTTCACTGGCTCCCTGTGCGTTACAGAATCAATTTTAAACTCCTTTTATTTGTTTTTAAATGTCTAAACAACCTCGCGCCAACATATCTCTCCGACCTCCTTCAGCCTTACTGCCCCACCCGATCCCTAAGATCAGCCGATCAGCTGCTACTGACGGTCCCTGACACAAGGCTGAAGCTTAGAGGTGACAGAGCTTTCGCTGCTGCTGCTCCCAAGCTCTGGAACGACCTACCTCTTAGTGTTAGACAAGCCTCCTCTCTTCCTGTTTTTAAATCTCTCTTAAAAACATACTTTTATTCCATGGCTTTTAACACTGAGTGATATCCATCCTGCAATGGCGCCCCATAATACACCTGCTGTGAACCTCTTTTTATATTTTATTTATTTATTTTTTATCGTGTTCTGTTTGTGTTGTGTTGTGTTTGCTCGGTTCTCGTATTATTTTTAACCTGCCCATTGTACAGCACTTTGGCTACCCCTGTGGTAAATTTTAAATGTGCTTTATAAATAAAGTTGATTTGATTTGATTTGATGATGACGTATGGGCGTGACGTCACGAGGTCAAGGGAAGTGTTTGGACCCAATTCAAATACCTCTGTTTTCTTCGACAAAATTCCACAGTACTCTGGACATCTGTGTTGGTGAATCTTTTGCAATTTGTTTAATGGACAATGGAGACTGCAAAGAAGAAAGTTGTAGGTGCGATCGGTGGAGCGGCGGACTACAGCAACACCAACACCAGGAGGTTGTGTTGTGTTTTGAGCAGGATAGCAGACGCACTACAGTGAGTAAGCCCGCCGCCGCATCTAAGTTAGCTTCTGTTTTTTTAGCTTCGCCAAGCTGAATATTATTAATCGTGTATTTACATGTTCATGGTTTAATAGTATTTTTGATCTTCTGTCTATCCATCCAGTCAGGGTTTTTTTTAATTTAGTTTCTATCTGCATTTGAGACTGCTATGCTATCACGTTGGCTACGTTGCTAGGTTAGCTTCTATTTTTTTTAGCTTCGAAAAGCTGAATATTATTAATTGTGTATTTACATGTTGATGGTTTAATAGTATTTTTGATCTTCTGTCTATCCATCCAGTCAGGGTTTTTTTTAATTTAGTTTCTATCTGCATTTGAGACTGCTATGCTATCACGTTGGCTACGTAGCTAGGTTAGCTTCTATTTTTTTAGCTTCGAAAAGCTGAATATTATTAGTCGTGTATTTACATGTTCATGGTTTAATAGTATTTTTGATCTTCTGTCTATCCATCCAGTCAGGGTTTTTTTAAATTTAGTTTCTATCTGCATTTGAGACTGCTATGCTATCATGTTGGCTACGTGGCTAGGTTAGCTTCTATTTTTTTAGCTTCGAAAAGCTAAATATTATTAATCGTGTATTTACATGTTCATGGTTTAATAGTATTTTTGATCTTCTGTCTATCCATCCAGTCAGGTTTTTTTTTAATTTAGTTTCTATCTGCATTTGAGACTGCTATGCTATCACGTTGGCTACGTTGCTAGGTTAGCTTCTATTTTTTTAGCTTCGAAAAGCTGAATATTATTAATTGTGTATTTACATGTTCATGGTTTAATAGTATTTTTGATCTTCTGTCTATCCATCAAGTCAGGGTTTTTTTAAATTTAGTTTCTATCTGCATTTGAGACTGCTATGCTATCATGTTGGCTACGTAGCTAGGTTAGCTTCTATTTTTTTAGCTTCGAAAAGCTGAATATTTTTAATCGTGTATTTACATGTTCATGGTTTAATAGTATTTTTGATCTTCTGTCTATCCATCCAGTCAGGTTTTTTTTAAATTTAGTTTCTATCTGCATTTGAGACTGCTATGCTATCACGTTGGCTACGTAGCTAGGTTAGCTTCTATTTTTTTAGCTTCGAAAAGCTGAATATTATTAATCGTGTATTTACATGTTCATGGTTTAATAGTATTTTTGATCTTCTGTCTATCCATCCAGTCAGGTTTTTTTTTTATTTAGTTTCTATCTGCATTTGAGACTGCTATGCTATCACGTTGGCTACGTGGCTAGGTTAGCTTCTATTTTTTTTAGCTTCGAAAAGCTGAATATTATTAATCGTGTATTTACATGTTCATGGTTTAATAGTATTTTTGATCTTCTGTCTATCCATCAAGTCAGGGTTTTTTTAAATTTAGTTTCTATCTGCATTTGAGACTGCTATGCTATCATGTTGGCTACGTAGCTAGGTTAGCTTCTATTTTTTTAGCTTCGAAAAGCTGAATATTATTAATCGTGTATTTACATGTTCATGGTTTAATAGTATTTTTGATCTTCTGTCTATCCATCCAGTCAGGGTTTTTTTTAATTTAGTTTCTATCTGCATTTGAGACTGCTATGCTATCACGTTGGCTACGTTGCTAGGTTAGCTTCTATTTTTTTTAGCTTCGAAAAGCTGAATATTATTAATTGTGTATTTACATGTTGATGGTTTAATAGTATTTTTGATCTTCTGTCTATCCATCCAGTCAGGGTTTTTTTTAATTTAGTTTCTATCTGCATTTGAGACTGCTATGCTATCACGTTGGCTACGTAGCTAGGTTAGCTTCTATTTTTTTAGCTTCGAAAAGCTGAATATTATTAGTCGTGTATTTACATGTTCATGGTTTAATAGTATTTTTGATCTTCTGTCTATCCATCCAGTCAGGGTTTTTTTAAATTTAGTTTCTATCTGCATTTGAGACTGCTATGCTATCATGTTGGCTACGTGGCTAGGTTAGCTTCTATTTTTTTAGCTTCGAAAAGCTAAATATTATTAATCGTGTATTTACATGTTCATGGTTTAATAGTATTTTTGATCTTCTGTCTATCCATCCAGTCAGGTTTTTTTTTAATTTAGTTTCTATCTGCATTTGAGACTGCTATGCTATCACGTTGGCTACGTTGCTAGGTTAGCTTCTATTTTTTTAGCTTCGAAAAGCTGAATATTATTAATTGTGTATTTACATGTTCATGGTTTAATAGTATTTTTGATCTTCTGTCTATCCATCAAGTCAGGGTTTTTTTAAATTTAGTTTCTATCTGCATTTGAGACTGCTATGCTATCATGTTGGCTACGTAGCTAGGTTAGCTTCTATTTTTTTTAGCTTCGAAAAGCTGAATATTTTTAATCGTGTATTTACATGTTCATGGTTTAATAGTATTTTTGATCTTCTGTCTATCCATCCAGTCAGGTTTTTTTTAAATTTAGTTTCTATCTGCATTTGAGACTGCTATGCTATCACGTTGGCTACGTAGCTAGGTTAGCTTCTATTTTTTTAGCTTCGAAAAGCTGAATATTATTAATCGTGTATTTACATGTTCATGGTTTAATAGTATTTTTGATCTTCTGTCTATCCATCCAGTCAGGTTTTTTTTTTATTTAGTTTCTATCTGCATTTGAGACTGCTATGCTATCACGTTGGCTACGTGGCTAGGTTAGCTTCTATTTTTTTAGCTTCGAAAAGCTGAATATTATTAATCGTGTATTTACATGTTCATGGTTTAATAGTATTTTTGATCTTCTGTCTATCCATCAAGTCAGGGTTTTTTTAAATTTAGTTTCTATCTGCATTTGAGACTGCTATGCTATCATGTTGGCTACGTAGCTAGGTTAGCTTCTATTTTTTTAGCTTCGAAAAGCTGAATATTATTAATCGTGTATTTACATGTTCATGGTTTAATAGTATTTTTGATCTTCTGTCTATCCATCCAGTCAGGGTTTTTTTAAATTTAGTTTCTATCTGCATTTGAGACTGCTATGCTATCACGTTGGCTACGTTGCTAGGTTAGCTTCTATTTTTTTAGCTTCGCAAAGCTGAATATTATTAATCGTGTATTTACATGTTCATGGTTTAATAGTATTTTTGATCTTCTGTCTATCCATCCAGTCAGGGTTTTTTTAAATTTAGTTTCTATCTGCATTTGAGACTGCTATGCTATCACGTTGGCTACGTAGCTAGGATAGCTTCTGTTTTTTTTAGCTTCGCCAAGCTAAATATTATTAATCGTGTATTTACATGTTCATGGTTTAATAGTATTTTTGATCTTCTGTCTATCCATCCAGTCAGAGTTTTTTTTAATTTAGTTTCTATCTGCATTTGAGACTGCTATGCTATCACGTTGGCTACGTAGCTAGGTTAGCTTCTATTTTTTAGCTTCGAAAAGCTGAATATTATTAATCGTGTATTTACATGTTCATGGTTTAATAGTATTTTTGATCTTCTGTCTATCCATCCAGTCAGGGTTTTTTTAAATTTAGTTTCTATCTGCATTTGAGACTGCTATGCTATCACGTTGGCTACGTAGCTAGGTTAGCTTCTATTTTTTTTACCTTTGAAAAGCTGAATATTATTAATTGTGTATTTACATGTTCATGGTTTAATAGTATTTTTGATCTTCTGTCTATCCATCAAGTCAGGTTTTTTTAAAAATTTAGTTTAGCTTCTATTTTTTTAGCTTCGCAAAGCTGAATATTATTAATCGTGTATTTACATGTTCAGTCACTGTGAATGTCCATTTCGCGTTCTCGACTCTCATTTTCAAGAGGATATAGTATCTGAGGTGGTTTAAAATACAAATCTGTGATCCACAATAGAAAAAGGAGAGAGTGTGGAATCCAATGAGCCAGCTTGTACCTAAGTTACGGTCAGAGCGAAAAAAGATACGTCCTGTACTGCCTCTCAAGTCCTTCACTGTAACGTTCCTCATCTACGAATCTTTCATCCTCGCTCAAATTAATGGGGTAATCGTCACTTTCTCGGTCCGAATCTCTCTCGCTCCATTGTAAACAATGGGGAATTGTGAGGAATACTAGCTCCTGTGACGTCACGCTACTTCCGGTACAGGCAAGGCTTTTTTTATCAGCGAGCAAAAGTTGCGAACTTCATCGTCGATTTTCTCTACTAAATCCTTTCAGCAAAAATATGGCAATATCGCGAAATGATCAAGTATGACACATAGAATGGATCTGCTATTCCCGTTTAAATAAAAAAATTTCATTGCAGTAGGCCTTTAACACTAGAGCTGGCCCGCCGATTATATACAGCGGCGGTGCCGCGGTAACACCGCTAATACTCATACTTGCCAACCCTCCCAGGAGACTCCCAAATTTCAGCGCCTCTCCCGAAAATCGTCACGTCCGCTTTTCATCCAGTCCAACGAGTGCTGGCCCAGTCACATAATATGTGCGGCTTCTTGCACGCACACACAAGTGAATGCAACGCATACTTGGTCAACAGCTATACAGGTCACACTGAGGGTTGCCGTATAAACAACTTTAACACAGTTACAAATATGCGCCACACTGTGAACCCACACCAAACAAGAATGACAAACACATTTCGGGAGAACATCCGCACCGTAACACAACATAAACACAACAGAACAAATACCCAGAACCCCTTGCAGCACTAACTCTTCCAGAACGCTACAAAATACACCCCCGCTACCCACACACAACACGTATAAGGCCATACACACTACTACGGGGCGGTATAGCTCGGTTGGTAGAGTGGCCGTGCCATCAACCTGAGGGTTGCAGGTTCGATTCCCGCTTCCGCCATCCTAGTCACTGCCGTTGTGTCCTTGGGCAAGACACTTTACCCACCTGCTCTCAGTGCCACCCACACTGGTTTAAATGTAACTTAGATATTGGGTTTTCACTATGTAAAGCGCTTTGAGTCACTAGAGAAAAGCGCTATATAAATATAATTCACTTCACTTCACTACTACCAAGGAATAATGAACAACAAATCAATGATTAAAGTGACAGGCTTGAAATCTGACAATACCATGTTTGTGGACAAGGAGACTACAGCCATTGGAGCACATTCAGTCTCTTAATGAACTAGCGCTAACACAATCCAGTGAAAAGATTCAACAGAGTTAACAAGCACAGCTGTGCTAATGCTGCTCTGTCTGTCCCGCTCTCTGACGTCGCACGTCACTTGGCAGCAGGCACCGCCTTTTAAAAAGCACGCGCTCTCACACTCTGCTTTCATGAAACGTCGTTCAACTGCATATGCCAGATTATTTCAAATTTGTAAGGAATTACATTTATCAGAGAGTCATTTTGTTCATAATTCAATTACTTTTTGGGTGAAAGTAACGTGTAACTACAATGAACTACTTTAGAAATAGTCATTTTCCTGACACTGGTGGTGAGACGAAATACCAACCTCCTTCTTTAGCCGTCATGAGAAGCAGATGTACGGAATACAAGGAGAGGACGGCAACACCGATAAGGAGGAGTCTAGAAAGAAAAGGAAGGAAAGGGTTAAATGAGCAGGAATTGTAGCGATGCAGTATGGCCGCCATTAGGACTTGTGGAGGAGATTCCGGCCAAAATGTTGAAAGAGCCATATTGGAACAAAAATGCAACAAACAAATCTGTCTGGAGCCGAAAAAAATCAAAAGTCTTATATAAGTGTTATAATGAAGACAACACATGATGTAAGTGTCTATATTAGCTATATTAGCCTACTATCAAAATGACTTTAAAAGTCTTATATAAATGTTATAATGAAGACAACACATGATGTAAGTGTCTATATTAGCTATATTAGCCTACTATCAAAATGACTTTAAAAGTCTTATATAAGTGTTATAATGAAGACAACACATGATGTAAGTGTCTATATTAGCCTACTATCAAAATGACTTTAAAAGTCTTACATAAGTGTTATAATGAAGACAACACATGATGTGTCTATATTAGCCTACTATCAAAATGACTTTAAAAGTCTTATATAAGTGTTATAATGAAGACAACACATGATGTGTCTATATTAGCCTACTATCAAAATGACTTTAAAAGTCTTATATAAGTGTTATAATGAAGACAACACATGATGTGTCTATATTAGCCTACTATCAAAATTACTTTAAAAGTCTTATATAAGTGTTATAATGAAGACAACACATGATGTAAGTGTCTATATTAGCCTACTATCAAAATGACTTTAAAAGTCTTATATAAGTGTTATAATGAAGACAACACATGATGTACGTGTCTATATTAGCCTACTATCAAAATGACTTTAAAAGTCTTATATAAGTGTTATAATGAAGACAACACATGATGTGTCTATATTAGCCTACTATCAAAATGACTTTAAAAGTCTTATATAAGTGTTATAATGAAGACAACACATGATGTGTCTATATTAGCCTACTATCAAAATGACTTTAAAAGTCTTATATAAGTGTTATAATGAAGGCAACAAATGATGTAAGTGTCTGTATTAATTATATTAGCCTACTATCAAAATTAACTCCTGGAAATGACTGTCTTAGAATGACCAAAGGTATAGATGTGTGTGTCCAAGTTAAAGGAAACGTCTTCTTCTAATAGATTTATTACAATCTTTGCAAGCTGGGTAATGTTTGCTGTGGTCTGGAACAACATGGCCCACACACAACTATCGGAAATGTAGCAAGTATAATTAAATACACGGAGGACATAAGTAAAGGAAATTAAATGAGCTCAAATATAGCTACAGACATAATGATGCAATATGTACATACAGCTAGCCTAAATAGCATGTTGGCATGCAGTGACCAAATATGCCTGATTAGCACTCCACACAAGTCAACAACATCAACAAAGCTCACCTCTGTGCATTCACGCACAGCATAAAACGTTTGGTGGACAAAAACGAGACAAAGAAGCAGTGGCCTAAAACAGGTCTTTCCGTGGCAGCGTCGGAAAAAGTTAGTGGTTAGAGTGTCCGCCCTGAGATGGGTAGGTCGTGAGTTCAAACCCCGGCCGAGTCATACCAAAGACTATAAAAATGGGAGCCATTACCTCCCTGCTTGGCACTCAGCATCAAGGGGTTGGAATTGGGGGTTAAATCACCAAAAATGTTTCCCGGGCGTGGCCACCGCTGCTGCCCACTGCTCCCCTCACCTCCCAGGGGGTGAACAAGGGGATGGGTCAAATGCAGAGGACACATTTCACCACACCTAGTGTGTGTGTGACAATCATTGGTACTTTAACTTTAACATGTAAACAGACTACGGCGAGTTCAAGGACCGCCAAAATTAGTAGGACAAAACAGCGTTCGGCTAAATACTCTCATCAAGCATGTTTAATGTATGTTTAATATACACTGTGGCATTTCTAACAATTAGGAAGGTTTGTGTCATGTTGTCCTCCTACAGAAACCATATTAAAACAAAATATATATTTTTTCACTGATCTTTTTACATTTTTGGAACTAAACACTACAGCCGTGGGTCTGGGGTGGCAGAGGGGTGTGGCCATGGACGCAGAGTGTGCATGTGGGCGTATCAAAAGTAGCGAGTGGGCGGTGGTGTTTTATAGGCGGGCGTTGTGCAGGGACACCTACGTGAAGAGGACGATGCCGGTGTTGGCCATGGCGTAGGAGAGGCCCAGGATGCCGCTGCCCATGATGGCGTTGCTCAAGTTGAAGACGGACATGCCAAAGGAGGTGTGTCCCGGATGCTGATGGCATAGAGAAGATGGCGAATGAGAGGAATGACACTTTTATTATTCCACTCCTGAATGGAAACTGGAAAACCTGCTCAGTGGCCTAGTGGTTAGAGCAGGGGTCACCAACGCGGTGCCCGCGGGCACCAGGTAGCCCGTAAGGACCAGATGAGTAGCCCGCTGGCCTGTTCTAAAAATAGCTCAAATAGCAGCACTTACCAGTGAGCTGCCTCTATTTTTCAAATTTTATTTATTTACTAGCAAGCTGTTCTCGCTTTGCCCGACATTTTTAATTCTAAGAGAGACAAAACTCAAATAGAATACGAAAATCCAAGAAAATATTTTAAAGGCTTGGTCTTCACTTGTTTAAATAAATTCATTATTTTTTTTACTTTGCTTCTTATAACTTTCAGAATGACAATTTTAGAGAAAAAATACAACCTTAAAAATGATTTTAGGATTTTTAAACACATATACCTTTTTTACCTTTTAAATTCCTTCCTCTTCTTTCCTGACAATTTAAATCAATGTTCAAGTAAATGTATTGTTTTTTATTGTAAAGAATAATAAATAAATTTTAACTTAATTCTTCATTTTAGCTTCTGTTTTTTCGACGAAGAATATTTGTGAAATATTTCTTCAAATTTATTGTGATTAAAATTCAAAAAAATTATTCTGGCAAATCTAGAAAATCTGTAGAATCAAATTTAAATCTTATTTCAAAGTCTTTTGAATTTCTTTTAAAATTTTTGTTCTGGAAAATCTAGAAGAAATAATGATTTGTCTTTGTTAGAAATATAGCTTGGTCCAATTTGTTATATATTCTAACAAAGTGCAGATTGGATTTTAACCTATTTAAAACATGTCATCAAAATTCTAAAATTAATCTTAATCAGGAAAAATGACTAATGATGTTCCATAAATTATTTTTTTAATTTTTTCAAAAAGATTAGAATTAGCTAGTTTTTCTCTTCTTTTTTTCGGTTGAATTTTGAATTTTAAAGAGTCAAAATTGAAGATAAACTATGTTTCTAAATTTAATTGTCATTTTTTTCGTGTTTTCTCCTCTTTTAAACCATTCAATTAAGTGTAAATATCATTAATTATTAATAATAACAGAGTTAAAGGGAAATTGAGCAAATTGGCTATTTCTGGCAATTTATTTAAGTGTGTATCAAACTGGTAGCCCTTCACATTAATCAGTACCCAAGAAGTAGCTCTTGCTTTCAAAAAGGTTGGTGACCCCTGGGTTAGAGTGTCCGCCCTGAGATGGGTAGGTCGTGAGTTCAAACCCCGGCCGAGTCATACCAAAGACTATAAAAATGGGAGCCATTACCTCCCTGCTTGGCACTCAGCATCAAGGGTTGGAATTGGGGGTTCAATCACCAAAAATAATCCCCGGGCGCGGACCCTGCTGCTGCTCACTGCTCCCCTCACCTCCCAGGGGGGTGATCAAGGGTGATGGGTCAAATGCAGAGAATAATTTCGCCACACCTAGTGTGTGTGTGTGTGACTATTATTGGTACTTTAACTTCACTTTAAAAAACGACGGTGGATTTCAATTTATTGGATTTTCATTCCAAAAAGCACCAAAAAAAAAACATGTTTAGAAAACAAAGCACTCTTCTTTTTTTTGGTGTCGAAGAGAGATGATTAAATATAAAAAGTCACTTTGATTTTCATTTTATATTTCATGTGTTACAGAACAAAATCCCCCCGAGTAAACAAACGGAAAGACGAACCGCAACGGATGTTTCTTCATCTGCAGACCCCGCAAGTTTTTAAGACTTTTTTTTCCTTTAAATCGAGCAATTGAACAAACAAACGATACATATTGAAAAATATAAAGATACATTGAGACTAAGGTCGTACCAGTACCAAAATGTATTTAGATACTTTTCTAAATAAAGAGGGATCACAAAAAATGGCATTATTGTCTTTATTTTAATAAAAAAATCATGAAACATATGTTTATTATTGCAATTTAGTCCTTAAATAAAATAGTCAACACACTAGACAACTTGTCTTTTAGTAGTAAGTAAACAAACAACGACTATTAATTAGTCTGCTTGGCACTCAGCATCAAGGGGTTGGAATTGGGGGTTAAATCACCAAAAATGATCCCCGGGCGCGGCCCCCGCTGCTGCTCACTGCTCCCCTCACCTCCCACGGGGGTGATCAAGGGTGATGGGTCACATGCAGAGAATAATTTCGCCACACCTAGTGTGTGTGTGCGTGAGACAATCATTGGCACTTTAACTTCAATTAACTTAATATTGTGTCATTTATCATTCTATTATTTATGAGGGACAAACTGTAAAAAAAGGAATTATTAATCTACTTGTTCATTTACTGTTAATATCTGCTTATTTTCTGTTTTACACTTTTGTTCAAATGTAATAATCACTTATTCTTCTCTTCTTTGATACTTTACATTAGTTTTGGATGATACCACACATTTAAGTATCGATCCGATACCAAGTAGTTGCATTATCGTACATTGGTCATATTCAAAGTCCTCATGTGTCCAGGGACGTATTTCCTGAGTTTTTAAAAGGAAAAAAAGATTTTGTGACGATAAAAAATATCGACGTAGTATCGACTACATACGCTCTTGTACTTGGTATCATTACAGTGGATGTCAGGTGTAGATCCATCCATGGCGTTTGTTTACATTGTGACGCCGGTGAGCAATTGTATCCTCCTACGGTGTGTAGTGAAGCATGTTTAGCTATTCCTCGTCCTCCAGTGATAACGGTACTTGTAAGAAACTTACTTTATTTGTCGCCATGGAGACAAGGATTAGTGATTTAGAAGTAGCCGCTGTGCCATGTCTTAAAGCACCTCTTCTTGAGGGTGTTAAAACTTCACCTTTATCTTTACTTTTTTACACCAAAATGCGTCCGTTCTCCCTTTTCTGTCTACACACTGTGTCTGCTTGTAAGTACTCTGTGTGTGTGCGCTGCCGAACATGCTCCTCTGCTCGTAAAACCAGCAATGTCATGCCCGGGAATCTGTACTTTTCAAACAGTATAGTACTGTTTTTGATTCATTAGTACCGGTATACCGTACAACCCCAGTGTGTACGTTCAAGAGGTATCGTTCAGCAGCTTCAGTATCATGCCAATCTGTATCAGACGGTTGTGGCTTACATATTCTTCGTGGTACTCTTCGTACTTCTTCTTCTTCATCATGCCGTTCCCCAGGAACTTCTGGCTCTCGCCGTCCTCGTTCTCGTCGATGAAGTGACTGCAAGTGGAGCGGCACAAAAACAGTATCACATAAAACGGCCCGATAATAAATAAAAAATGATATCATTATTTTGTGGATGTTGGATAATAATTAAGATCATATGTCGACCCAAAAGTAAAACGATAATTGAGATGAGAGCCGACTGCAGGGACATTGACATGGAATTCATCAAACAAGCAACTTTTTCACTTCCGATACTGATATTGGATGTTTGCCGATCCCGACATCAATCCGATGCGATATCAGCAGGAATCTTACATACTTGTATTATTTTTGTAGTGTTGAATTGATTAACGTAAACAAGTTGAAAAACTTATTGGGGCGTTACCATTTAGTGGTCAATTGTAGGGAATATGTACTGTACTGTGCAATCTACTAATAAAAGTCTCAATCAATCAATCAATCAATCAATAGAAGGTTTGATCAAGTGAAATTAGTCAAACAGACAACAAAGGTCGGTATGAAAAACACAATATTATGCTGTAATAATTCATTAAATTGAGGGCAATGGCGCAATTATTTGAATGATGCGGACACGTTTGTTACTGGACACCTTCTCACACGCTTGTGCCTTGGAGACTTTGTGTGAGTAAGTGATACGCAGCTGTTGTTTGACGCTCGTTTGTATTGACAAATGTGCTGTTTTACTGTGCAATGATTATTACCTATGTCTAGCGTGTGTGCTATTGTGCGCTGAGCCGTTGTGTAGCTGCTCGCTCCTAGTAATCTATAGTCTGGCATGAATACCTTTTGTAAAGGACTATAATAGAAGGATGTGAGTGCTTATTGGAGGACATTTGTGTGTTAGCTGGCTGTCCTGCTTTGCACAAGTAAACACTCTGCTTGTATCGCACGTGATATCACACAGAAGCAAACACGCTTCAGCACTGCTTGTATCACACATGATATCACACACAAGCAAACACGCTGCAGCACTGCTTGTATCGCTCATATCACACACAAGTAAACACACTAAAGGGTTCCTTGTATCACACATGATATCACACACAAGCAAACACGCTGCAGCACTGCTTGTATCGCACATGATATCACACACAAGTAAACACGCTGCAGCACTGCTTGCATCGCACATGATATCACACACAAGTAAACACGCTGCAGGACTGCTTGTATCGCACATTACATCACACACAAGTAGACACACTAAAGGGTTCCTTGTATCGCACATTATATCACACACAAGCAAACACGCTGCAGGACTGCTTGTATCGCACAACATATCACACACAAGTAAACACGCTGCAGGACTGCTTGCATCGCACATGATATCACAGAAGCAAATACACTGCAGGACTGCTTGCATCCCACATGATATCACACACAAGTAAACACGCTGCAGGACTGCTTGTATCGCACATTACATCACACACAAGTAGACACACTAAAGGGTTCCTTGTATCGCACATTATATCACACACAAGCAAACACGCTGCAGGACTGCTTGTATCGCACAACATATCACACACAAGTAAACACGCTGCAGGACTGCTTGCATCGCACATGATATCACAGAAGCAAATACACTGCAGGACTGCTTGCATCCCGCATGATATCACACACAAGTAAACACGCTGCAGGACTGCTTGTATCGAACAGGATATCACACACAAGTAAACACGCTACAAGGTTCCTTGTATCGCACATTATATCACACACAAGTAAACACGCTGCAGGACTGCTTGTATCGCACAGGATATCACACACACAAGTAAACACGCTGGAGGGTTCCTTGTATCGCACATGATATCACACAAGGACTGATTGTATTGTACATGATATCACACACAAGTAAACACACTGCAGGACTGATTGTATCGCACATGATATCACACACAAGTAAACACGCTGCAGGGTTCCTTGTATCGCACATGATATCACACACAAGTAAACACGCTGCAGGGTTCCTTGTATCGCACATGATATCACACACAAGTGGACACACTGCAGGACTGCTTGTATCGCACAGGATATCACACACAAGTAAACTCGCTGCAGGGTTCCTTGTATCGCACATGATATCACACACAAGTAAACACGCTGCAGGATTCCTTGTACCGCACATGATATCACACACAAGGAAATATGCTGCAGGACTGCTTGTATCGCACATGATATCATACACAAGTAAATGCTCTGCAGGACTGCTTGTGTCGCACAGGATATCACACACAAGTAAACCCGCTGCATGGTTCCTTGTATCGCACATGATATCACACACAAGGAAACATGATGCAGGACTGTTTGTATTGCACATGATATCATACACAAGTAAATGCTCTGCAGAACTGCTTGTATCGCACATGATATCACACACAAGTAAACACGCTGTAGGACTGTTTGTATCGCACATGATATCATGCACAAGTAGACACACTGCAGGACTGCTAGAATCACACATGATATCACACACAAGTAAACATGCTGCAGGACTGCTTGCATCGCACAGGATATCACACACAAGTAAACACACTACAGGGTTCCTTGTATCGCATATGATATCACACACAAGGAACCATGCTGCAGGACTGTTTGTATCGCACATGATATCACACACAAGTAAACACGCTGCAGGACTGCTTGTATCGCACATGATATCACACACAAGTAAACACACTGCAGGACTGCTTGTATCACACACAAGTAAACACACTGCAGGACTGCTTGTATCGCACAGGATATCACACAAGTAAACATGCTGCAGGGTTCCTTATATCGCACATGATATCACACACAAGTAAACACGCTGCAGGGCTGCTTGTATCGCACATGATCTCACACACAAGCAAACACACTGCAGGACTGCTTATATCCCACATGACATCACACACAAGCAAACACACTGCAGTTCCGCTTGTATCGCACATGACATCACACACAAGTAGACGTGCTGCAGGATGGACTGTATCCCACATGATATCACACACAAGTAAACACGCTGCAGGACTGCTTGTACCGCTCATGATATCACACACAAGTAAACACGCTGCAGGACTGCTTGTATCGCACATGACATCACACACAAGTAAACACACTGCAGGACTGCTTGTATCGCACAGGATATCACACAAGTAAACATGCTGCAGGGTTCCTTATATCGCACATGATATCACACACACGTAAACACACTGCAGGGCTGCTTGTACCGCTCATGATATCACACACAATTAAACACACTGCAGGGCTGCTTGTACCGCACATGATATCACACACAAGTAAACACACTTCAGGACTGCTTGTACCGCTCATGATATCACACACAAGTAAACACGCTGCAGGACTGCTTGTACCGCACATGATATCACACACAAGTAGACGTGCTGCAGGATGGACTGTATCCCACATGATATCACACACAAGTAAACACGCTGCAGGACTGCTTGTATCGCACATGACATCACACACAAGTAGACGTGCTGCAGGCTGGACTGTATCACACATGATATCACACACAAGTAAACACGCTGCAGGTCTGCTTGTATCGCACATGACATCACACACAAGAAGACGTGCTGCAGGATGGACCGTATCGCACATGATATCACACACAAGTAAACATGCTGCAGGACTGCTTGTACCGCACATGATATCACACACAAGTAGACGTGCTGCAGGATGGACTGTATCGCACATGATATCACATACAAGTAAACACGCTGCAGGGCTGCTTGTATCGCACATGACATCGCACACAAGTAGACGTGCTGCAGGATGGACTGTATCGCACATGATATCACACACAAGTAAACATGCTGCAGGACTGCTTGTATCACACATGATATCACACACAAGTAGACGTGCTGCAGGATGGACTGTATCGCACATGATATCACACACAAGTAAACATGCTGCAGGACTGCTTGTATCACACATGACATCACACACAAGTAGACGTGCTGCAGGATGGATTGTACTGCACATGATATCACACACAAGTAAACACGCTGCAGGACTGTGTATATCGCACATTTAAGATGCAAACAAGATACTTTGCTGATATCAGACCGATATCCAACACCACTATGGGGGGTCCATGACGATGACTTCTGTTTTGTTTGACCAGCCCTTTTACTGCCGTGTTACAGACACAATAAAGGTATGTAAATAAACGTTGCTGCATAAATAAGTCATTTCACAAGGTTTATATCTGTGATTATAGTTTGGTGTGGCTGATATATGGAGACATGTTGTCAAATGTAGTGGGTGTGGCTTATATACCGCTGCACGGTAGTTCTTCCTTTAGAAAGACATTGTTGTAGAGCCATGCCAGCACTTGGACTGATATCAATGAAATGGAGGCGGACAAAAAGCTTGTTTTGTGTTCCATACTTCAAGGACACTTCATTAGGTACGTCTCCCTGCTCCTGGGCCACCACAACTCTGCTGCTCACCTGTTGATGGTGGCCTTCTCCGCATCGATGGGCTCCGCGAAACGATCGTCCAAACTGTCCGTGCTGTCGTCGTCGGCCTCCGTCGACACTTTCCTCAGCTCCATCCGATCCACAACGCTCGGCATCGCAGCTGGCGAGAGGAGGATGCTCACTTTTGTTGTTCGGCTCCTTTAAAGTCGCGCTCCTTGAAATGTTGCCCTGGTCTTTGGTGAGACCTAGTCAGGAAAGAAGAGATAATACACGTTAGTAACAGACACCTTCATAACTATATGTAATATGTACAATATACACACTGCAAGTATATATATAATGTAGTAACAGACACCTTCATAACAATATGTAATATGTACAATATACACACTGCAAGTATATATATAATGTAGTAACAGACCTCTTCATAACAATATGTAATATGTACAATATACACACTGCAAGTATATATATAATGTAGTAACAGACACCTTCATAACTATATGTAATATGTACAATATACACACTGCAAGTATATATATAATGTAGTAACAGACACCTTCATAACAATATGTAATATGTACAATATACACACTGCAAGTATATATATAATGTAGTAACAGACACCTTCATAACAATATGTAATATGTACAATATACACACTGCAAGTATATATATAATGTAATAACAGACACCTTCATAACAATATGTAATATGTACAATATACACACTGCAAGTATATATATAATGTGGTAACAGACACCTTCATAACAATATGTAATATGTACAATATACACACTGCAAGTATATATATAATGTGGTAACAGACACCTTCATAACAATATGTAATATGTACAATATACACACTGCAAGTATATATATAATGTAGTAACAGACACCTTCAAAACAATATGTAATATGTACAATATACACACTCCAAGTACATGTATATATAATGTAATAACAGACACCTTCAAAACAATATGTAATTATGTACAATAAACACACTACTTTGATCATTATAATCATTCACTGATTTTTAAGCATTTATTTCCGTTTCCATAGCAACGCACTTCTGACTTCTGGCAACAAATGTGTGTTCCTACGTCTAGAAACCAACGCGAGTGGGTTTTCTAATCACGGCAGACTTGGTAACAGACGACAAAGACGACTACTTTTGGACAAATGAGGATTCACGAGCTTATCTTTTTGAAGCTGAATATACTGAGGATCAACTACTGCTTACAGAAGCCAGCGCCAAGGAAGCTGAGAGAGTGAGATGAAATGTGTTACTACGCTAGAAAAATAGTTCCTCAGTGTTCACTCTTACAATAATAACTACAGCTTGTCATTATACAGGTTATGGAACGTAAATGAAGTATTGTTGATGCTTTTTGAACGCATTTTTAAAGTTATTCAGAGGTAGAATTGATTGCTACCTAGAACGAGACAATTTTTCCGTGTTAAAAAGCGAGGTAAAAAAAACTTTTGTCGTCTTGTCTCTCATAACAATTGTGAACGATAGGCAACATTCCCCCCCCCCCCCACAAAAAAAAGTGCAGTTCCCCTTTAAATAAAGCATGTGGTCTTTCAGGCGTGATTGAGAGCATATTTCCTGGAGTGTGCACCATTTCCTGGAGCTATTTGTTTTGTTTCCACGCGGAGGAGTGCAGCATTAAAAACCAGCCCGTCTTTAGGTCCTGTGTATGGCACCGCTCAGTTTTGTGGACAAAATGCCAAATAGTGGTTTATTTTTTTTGGTCCCCGGGTTTGAAAACATGATACAGGTCTAAGAGTGCCGGGTTTAAGTCAACAAACCCTGAAGTAGGTCAAGGATGCAAGGAGTTCCTCGGCCATGAAAAAGCCTCCTTGTTCGCTCACTTTTTCCATGTTGCGGCCTCACATCATGATGTTACGTAACATCTGCATCCATGGAAGTGCAGCTGCCGCGTCACGTCCACACAAAGAACTCTCAGACGGCTCCGGCCTTGACGACGTCGTCGAATGTCCGCCGTCGTTATCCTCATAACGAAGCGCTTTGAGGCTAAAAAGGAGCGCAGTACTTGGCTTCGCCAGCAGAGGCACCGCTAATTATAGTTAAAGTGCCAATGATTGTCAGCACACACACACACACACTAGTTGTGGCGAAATTATTCTCTGCATTTGACACATCACCCTTGATCAACCCCCCTGGGAGGTGAGGGGAGCAGTGAGCAGCAGCGGTGGCCGCGCCCGGGAATCATTTTGGTGATTTAACCCCCAATTCCAACCCTTAATGCTGAGCGCCAAGCATGGTCATTGTTTTCATTCCTCCACCGATTCACCAAAAATGTTCAGCTCGTGCGATACCGCCGATTGTCTTTCCGATTCCGATACCGAGGGAAATTCAGTCTACTTTTTGCAAATCCACCCTGCTGTTGTGTGTTTTTTCCCCCAACAATAACATGCCTGTGTAAAACAACAGTAAAAAGAGCAAACAATTGGAACACAGTGTTGTGGCCCGATACCAATATTTTGGTACCAAAATGTATTTTGATACTTTTCTAAATAAAGGGCACCACAAAAAATGTCATTATTGGCTTTATTTTAACAAAAAGATCTTAGGGTACATGAAACATATGTTTATTATTGTAATTTAGTCCTTAAATAAAATAGTAAACATACTAGACAACTTGTCTTTTAGTAGTAAGTAAACAAACAAAGACTCCTCAGTAACATATTGTGTCATTTATACACCTATTATTTTGCCTACATTATGAGGGACAAACTGTAAAAATTGATTATTAATCTACTTGTTCATTTACTGTTAATATCTGCTTATTTTCTGTTTTAACATGTTCTATCTACACTTCTGTTAAAATGTAATAATCACTTATTCTTCTCTTCTTTGATACTTGACATTAGTTTTGGATGATACGACAAATGTAGGTATCGATCTGATACCAAGTAGTTACAGGATCATACATTGGTCATATTCAAAGTCCTCATGACGTATTTCCTGAGTTTATAAACATAATATACATTTTTAAAAAAAAGATAAAAGATTTTGTGATGATAAAAAAATATCGATGTAATCATAGTAGTATCAACGAGATACGCTCTTGTACTTGGTATCATTACAGTGGGTGTCAGGTGTAGATCCACCCATGGTGTTTGTTTACATTGTGACGCCGGTGAGCTATTGTATCCTCCTACGGCGTGTAGTGAAGCATGTTTAGCTATTCCTCGTCCTCCAGTGATAATGCTACGTGTAAGAAACTTACTTTATTCGTCGCCATGGAGACAAGGATTAGTGATTTAGAAGTAGCTAAAACATGGACATTAACCACTAAATTAGCTAGCCATGTTTAAAAGCAGCTCTTCCTGAGGGTGTTTCAGTGTTATAACTTCACCTTTATCGTCACTTTTTACGCCAAAATGCATCCATTCTCCCTTTTCTGTCTACACGCTGTGTCTGCTTGTAAGTACTCTGTGTGTGTGCGATGCCGAACATGCTCCTCTGCTTGTAAAACCAGCAATGTCATGACGTGACGACGACACACCGTCATGCCTGTAAAAAAAAAATATGGCGAACCGGTACTTTTCAAACAGAGTATAGTACCGTTTTTGGTTCATTAGTACCGCGATACTATACCAGTACCGGTATATTGTACAACCCTACTGCATACTACTGTGTCAAAAATTGTGTGTTCCTACTCCCGGAAACAAACGCGCGAGTGTGTTCCGAATCACGGCAGACTTGGTAACAGACAACAAAGACGACTATATTTGGACAAATGAGGATTCACAACCTTATCTTTTTGAGGCTGAATATACTGAGGATGACTGCCTATAGAAGCGAGCACGAAGGAAGGGTGAGACGTTGGAGCAGACGGAAGCCGAGAGAGTGAGGTGAAAAATGCTGCAAAATGTGGAATTTGGAGACAAGCTATTTCGACATAAATGGAGTGCTTACCCGAATAAACCGGAAAAATGTACCCGGTCAGCTGGACCAAACAGACAACTGTCCATCAAATGAGTCACACTTTATATTGCTCACGATACATGCAGCACGTCATGCGTGTTATTACAGCAGTGTATAAACAAAACATGAAATAATACTTTACAGTAGGGTTGTACGGTATACCGGTATCAGTATAGTACCGCGATACTAATTTAAAAAAGTACCAGTACGCCACCCATCCCCGTCGTCGTAATGTTGTGTCATTGCTGGTTTACGAGCAGAGGAGCATGTTCGGCAGCGCACACACACAGAGTACTTACAAGCAGACACAGTGTGTAGACAGGAAAGAAAGAATGGACTCATTTTGGCTTAAAACGTAAAGATAAAGGTGAAGTTATAACACTGAAACACCCTCAGGAAGAGGTGCTTTAAGACATGGCTAGTTTTAGCTACCTCTAAATCACTAATCCTTGTCTCCATGGCGACAAATAAAGTATGTTTCTTACAAGTATCATTATCACTGGAGGACGAGGAATAGCTAACCATACTTCACTGCATACCGTAGCTCACCGGTGTCACAATGTAAACAAACGCCATGGGTGGATCTACACCTGACATCCACTGTAATGATACCAAGTACAGGAGTGTATCTAGTCGATACTACTATGATTACATCTTCTTTAGTTTTTAAAAAATGTTTTATTATGTTTATAAACTCAGGAAATACGTCCCTGGACACATGAGGACTTTGAATATGACCAATGTATGATCCTGTAACGACTTGGTATCGGTATCATTTTCTACCACTTGTCCTTAATAATGTGTACAAAATAATAGGTGTATAAATGACACAATATGTTACTGCATAGACTAATTAGGAGTCTTTGTTTGTTTACTTACTACTAAAAGACAAGTTGTCTAGTATGTTCACTATTTTATTTAAGGACTAAGTTGCAATAATAAATATATCGTATTTTTCGGACTATAAGTGGCAGTTTTTTTCATAGTGCGACTTATACTCAGGAGCGACTTATGTGTGAAATGATTAACACATTAGCGTAAAATATCAAATAATATTATTTAGCTCATTCACATTAGAGACTAGACCAGGGGTGTCCAAAGTGCGGCCCGGGGGACATTTGCGGCCCGCAGCTAATTGTTTACCGGCCCGCCACACATTCTGGAAATACTATTGTAAAAATAAAAAAGAACATTAAAAAAGTGGAATGAGGTGAAATCTAAAGAGAAAAAGTTGCAATGTTGACACAAAAGCTGCCATGCAGGCTGTTTTGTTTTATTTTGTCTTTCTTCATTTTTGTTTTTTTGCCAATGCTCAAAAATAAATAATGACAAAAAATCCATGTTATAATGATCTATTTTCAGGGCTCCAATTATTTCAAATATTTCAATTTAAAATGTTTTATGTGGTAAATATTGCATATATTGTGTAGTAGTCATATAAAAACATCAACGTTTTCTTTGACAAAGGCGCATAAAACAAACAAAATAATAGTTCCAGCATAAAATGGACAGATATATCTGAAGTTGATCTCGTAACTTAAGTGATGAAAGTAAAAGAAAAACCTAATAAAAATGTATCACTTTATGAGTGGGGCACCTTTTGGATCCCAAATATATTTAGTGATTTTTTTATTTATCTTTTCACTGTGATGACTCAAAAATATGAAAGAATTAAAATCAATGGTGTCCTGCATTATTGATCTTTTAGGGCTCTAATTACTAAATACTGCATATTTCAGTTTTACTATAAAAAAACTAAGTTGTTTTTGACAGAAAAGCCATAAAACCTTTTTTTTTTTTTAAGTTGATATAGAGATTTACTGTAAGCGTTAAATAAAAAATAATAATACAAATTAGACTTTAACATTTTAATAACTCACACCCTTTATGGTCCTCGGAACCCCTAAAGGTAAAATATATTTTAAAAAATGCATATATTTTGTTATGGTTTGAAAATGAAAAATATCAAAATGGCCCCCACATGCATTAATTTTTCCTTTTGTGGCCCTCAGTGGAAAAAGTTTGGACACCCCTGACCTAGTAGGTATTTAGAAGTTCATATTTTTGTATTTCATTCATGCTAACTGAAAGCATTTGCTATCGTTAACTCATTTGGCTCATATTTTTTTGTTACTTGGTGCTATCTGGCCAGTGTGCTAACTGTTAGCATATTGACTCTTCAGCATTCACACGAAATGTCAATCGTAATTCCATTTTCTAATTGTTAAAAAATAAATAGATATATTGTACTGGTTACCCGTTAACAAGCTAATGTTAGTTTGCTAGCTATTTCCTTAGCTAATTTTGTTGGTGTACACCTCAGTCATATGTTGCTACTTGATATATGCTAACAATAGCATCCTAGCTATTTTACTTAACGTAGTAGCTGTTTAATGCTAACCGTAAGCATGCCATTGTACGCTCATTTTGCTCCTATTCTTTTGTTATTTGACGCTACCTGGCTAGTATGCTAACTGTTAGCATATCAGTTCGGCTTTGACTCTTTAGCATTCACACGAAATGTCAATCGAAATTCCAATTTTTAATTCTTCAAAAATAAATAGATATATTGTACTGGTTACCAGTTAACAAGCTAACGTTAGTTTGCTCGCTATTTCCTTAGCTAATTTTGTAGGTATACACCTCAGTCATATGTTGCGACTTGATATATGCTAACAATAGCATGCTAGCTATTTTACTTAACGTAGTAGCTGTTTAATGCTAACCGTAAGCATGCCATTGTACGCTCATTTTGCTCCTATTCTTTTGTTATTTGACGCTATCTGGCCAGTGTGCTAACTGTTAGCATATCAGTTCGGCTTTGACTCTTTAGCATTCACACGAAATGTCAATCGAAATTCCATTTTTTAATTCTTAAAAAATAAATAGATATATTATACTGGTTACCCGTTAACAAGCTAACGTTAGTTTGCTAGCTATTTCCTTAGCTAATTTTGTAGGTGTACACCTCAGTCATATGTTGCTACTTGATATATGCTAACAATAGCATCCTAGCTATTTTACTTAACGTAGTAGCTGTTTAATGCTAACCGTAAGCATGCCATTGTACGCTCATTTTGCTCCTATTCTTTTGTCATTTGACGCTATCTGGCCAGTGTGCTAACTGTTAGCATATCAGTTCGGCTTTGACTCTTTAGCATTCACACGAAATGTCAATCGAAATTCAATTTTTTAATTCTTAAAAAATAAATAGATATATTGTACTGGTTACCCGTTAACAAGCTAACGTTAGTTTGCTAGCTATTTCCTTAGCTAATTTTGTCGGTATACACCTCAGTCATATGTTGCTACTTGATATATGCTAACAATAGCATGCTAGCTATTTTACTTAACGTAGTAGCTGTTTAATGCTAACCGTAAGCATGCCATTGTACGCTCATTTTGCTCCTATTCTTTTGTTATTTGACGCTATCTGGCCAGTGTGCTAACTGTTAGCATATCAGTTCGGCTTTGACTCTTTAGCATTCACACGAAATGTCAATCGAAATTCCATTTTTTAATTCTTAAAAAATAAATAGATATATTGTACTGGTTACCAGTTAACAAGCTAACGTTAGTTTGCTGGCTATTTCCTTAGCTAATTTTGTTGGTATACACCTCAGTCATATGTTGCTACTTGATATATGCTAACAATAGCATCCTAGCTATTTTACTTAACGTAGTAGCTGTTTAATGCTAACCGTAAGCATGCCATTGTACGCTCATTTTGCTCCTATTCTTTTGTTATTTGACGCTACCTGGCCAGTATGCTAACTGTTAGCATATCAGTTCGGCTTTGACTCTTTAGCATTCACACGAAATGTCAATCGAAATTTCATTTTTGAATTCTTAAAAAATAAATAGATATATTGTACTGGTTACCTGTTAACATGCTAACGTTAGTATGCTAATTTTGTAGGTACACACCTCCGTCACTTGATATATGCTAACAATAGCATGCTAGCTATTTTAGTTAACGTAGTAGCTGTTTAATGCTAACTGTAAGCATGCCATTGTGCTCCTATTCTTTTGTTACTCGACGCTATCTGGCCAGCGTGCTAACAGTTAGCATATCAGTTCGGCTTTGGCTTCGAAACGTCTATCGAGGTTGCATCTTCTAATTCTTCAAAAATAAATATTTTTAGGTGAAATCTACCAAAATGGCCCCCCGCATCCTTTGATTTGTCAGTCTGTGGCCCTCAGTGGAACAAGTTTGGGCACCCGTGGTGTACAGTAATGACAACATGTTCAATTTGACAACAACCCATTTGCTCCGTGACCTCAAAGGTCAAAGCGCCGGATACTCGTTTGGCGACTAAGTTGAAAGACACACAGGCCGTGTTTACAGCCAATAGGGCGCCGGGCGTTGACGTCACCGTCGACCCTCACTCCCGACACCGTTTGACCCGCACGCTTTTGTTTCCAGAGACGCCGAATCTCCTTTTTGACAGCAGTGTGTTGACTTTTCCTGCTTAAGAGGCTGAACCTGTCTAACTGGGTTACCTTGGCATCTAATCTTTCCATCTGGCAACCGCAATATTATGTGCAGACTTTTTTGATGCACTTCTTCTGGACGGCCGCTAAACCTGCTGACTAAGCATCCGTCGTCGTGGCTTTTTTCAGGGCCGATACCGATACCGATTATTAGTGGTCAACAATGTTCCCTCTAATTGTTCATGTGTGTGAGCAAAGGCAAAAAGTCCCTGAGCATTGAGTGGAGCCCGTGTGAGCAACATCAGACGTGCACACTGTGGCTACACCAGCAGCACACCTGTCCCAAACCTGACTAAATAACAAGTTACATCTCCATCCATTTTCTATAATAATAATAATACTTTCATTTAACCTAACTTAACTTTATACCAAAAGCACTGCTTTGGAAATCATTTGTACCCCTTTCAGAGATCACATTTAGTTCCCCTCAAACATCCTCATGTTGCACAATGAAATGTAAGCATAGGATGAAGTGTGCATTCCTGTAACTTTCTCTAGGAACAGCATTCCATGATTAATATCAATAAATTAACATTAATAATAAATGACAGTAAAATAAGCACACGTATGACTGAGGAGTCATAGTGTAACTTTGTGTGGTGTTTGAGTTGTCCGACTTTTTGTGTGGCCATAAACGCACCAGTGGTTTAGTGGTATGCGTGTTGGTGACAGATGACAAGTTGGTTTTGGCCTGGTTTGTACGGCAGAAAATGACTAGTTTTTCGAGATAGAAGTTTTTTACTCATGTTTTTGGTGTGGTTATGTCAGAATATAAACAGTTTTGCTCAATAAAGTGATCGATATAATTCCTGGCCTCGAAGCATCTCGATAGACGTTACAATAATTGAACGGTGTTCAATTGAACGGTGTTGACGAACACCGTTAGGGCCGCTTGTTGTCACTGTCACTCAAAGTTGCATTGCAAAATTACACAGAATAAATGTGTTTATTTTGTTTAGAATTCAGATGGGATTTGATTTGGTGCGCGGCATATATTTGCTGTGCGCAGAGGATGCTTGAGCAGTGCGCCTTAGAGGGAACGTTGCTTGGCAGTCCATGTCTTGTTGAAAACACGCCATTCCTCATCAACTTTTCTCTTTTTAGCGTCTCGGGTGTAAACCGTGCATCACTTGTCGCTGCATGTGCACCTTCACTCACAGGTTACACACGGACACACGCCCATAAATAACACTTTTCAAAATAAAAGCAGCACAGTTGTATTGCGCGCACGGCATAGATGTTTTTTCAACTTTATTTTGTCATTTGTGATTGCAGCTGTTCACGTTCACTCACAATCACGCACGCGCATACGTCCACACGGAAGTAATACAAGTAACGCTTTTCAAAACAAAAGCAGCACCGTTGTATTGCACACTCGACATAGATAATTTTTTTAATCTATTTTGTAATTTATGATTGGCCTCACGCGGGCCGGCGGGTCGCAGAATTCCCAGGTCTGGTGTGAACGCATCACTGGCTAAGTGCCATATGTGCATGTGTTGGCGCAAGTGAGAAGGAGCGAGCGGCTGCTGTTGATATAACAAAGTTGCTTTTGGTCTGGTTTGTACTGCAGAAAATGACCACTTTTGCTAGATATAATTTTTTTTACTAATGTTTTGGTGATGTGTTTATGGCCGACAATAAAGAGTTTTGCTCAGTAAAGTGATGGATGGAATTCATGTCCTCAAAGCGTCTCGACAGACGTTACAATATTTGAACAATGACGACGAAAACTGTTTTCTCTGTCGTGTCCGTGTGTGGAAAATTGTTATGCGCTTATTTTCTTATTTGATTTTGTGCGCGGCATAGATTTGCCGTGCGCAGAGGACGCTTGAGCAGCGCGCAATTGCACAGGCGCGCACCTTAGAGCAGGGGTCACCAACGCGGTGCCCGCGGGCACCAGGTAGCCCGTAAGGACCAGATGAGTAGCCCGCTGGCCTGTTCTAAAAATAGCTCAAATAGCAGCACTTACCAGTGAGCTGCCTCTATTTTTTAAATGTTATTTATTTACTGGCAAGCTGGTCTCGCTTTGCCCAACATTTTTAATTCTAAGAGAGACAAAACTCAAATAGAATTTGAATATCCAAGAAAATATTTGAAAGACTTGGTCTTCACTTGTTTAAATTAATTCATTCATTTTTTTTACTTTGCTTCTTATAACTTTCAGAAAGACAATTTTAGAGAAAAAATACAACCTTAAAAATTATTTTAGGATTTTTAAACACATATACCTTTTTACCTTTTAAATTCCTTCCTCTTCTTTCCTGACAATTTAAATCAATGTTCAAGTAAAAAAAATGTTTTTATTGTAAAGAATGATGAATACATTTTAATTTAATTCTTCATTTTAGCTTCTGTTTTTTCAACGAAGAATATCTGTGAAATATTTCTTCAAACTTATGATTAAAATTCAAAAAAAATATTCTGGCAAATCTAGAAAATCTGTAGAATCAAATTTAAATCTTATTTCAAAGTCTTTTGAATTTCTTTTAAAAATTTTGTTCTGGAAAATCTAGAAGAAATAATGATTTGTCTTTGTTAGAAATATAGCTTGGTCCAATTTGTTATATATTCTAACAAAGTGCAGATTGGATTTTAACCTATTTAAAACATGTCATCAAAATTCTAAAATTAAATTACTAATGTTCCATGAATTATTTTTTTTATTTTTTCAAAAAGATTCGAATTAGCTAGTTTTTCTTTTCTTTTTTTGGTTGAATTTTGAATTTTAAAGAGTCGAAATTGAAGATAAACTATGTTTCAAAATTTAATTGTCATTTTTTTCATGTTTTCTCCTCTTTTAGACCGTTCAATTAAGTGTAAATATCATTAATTATTAATAATAACATAGAGTTAAAGGTAAATTGAGCCAATTGGCTATTTCTGGCAATTTATTTAAGTGTGTATCAAACTGGTAGCCCTTCGCATTAATGAGTACCCAAAAAGTAGCTCTTGGTTTCAAAAAGGTTGGTGACCCCTGCCTTAGAGGGAACGTTGGTGGTCAAGGAGGCGATATTCATTTGCAGTAAAAGTTATTTAAACATGAATATTATACGTCTGTAAACATCTGGACAAAACTTTATACGTCAAAATGTCAAATAATAGCTCTGATTAACAACATTTTACTGTCGACATTTGTCAACAATGTCGGCTAATCATCGCAGCCTTAGTACAAATATGCATGAAAACACTCCTACAGACATCTCACATGGGACAGTTTGGTAAGTCAGAATGGTTTTAGTTATATTGTAACACTTAAAAACGTTGCTTGGAGCGATGAATGAAGAATCCATACGAGTAGAAACGCTATGGATCACTGGAAGATGGAACAGCACTTCTACTTCCGGTTTTAAGCTTCAAACAGAAGGAAAGTCGTCCAAAAGATGGCACCGTAGCACAAACAATGACACACCTTTTCAGCGTCTCTGCTTGTTTTTGTTTTTTTAAACTATTTGCAATATAAAAAAATCCATAAATTAGCCGCACCGTTTTATAAGCCGCACGAGTCAAATGGTAGGAAAAAAGTAGCAGTTTATAGTCCGGAATTTACGCTATTTTATCTAAAAAAAAAAGTCAAACAATGGCTCTGACTAACAACATTTTATTGTCAACATTTGTCAACATTTTCGGCTAATTGTTGTAAAAATATGCATGAAAACACTCCTACAGACATCACACATGGGACAGTTTAGTCAGTAAGAATTGTTTTAGTTATATTGTAACACTTACAAACGTTGCTTGGAGCGATGAATGAAGAATCCATACGAGTAGAAACGCTATGGATCACTGGAAGATGGAACAGCACTTCTACTTCCGGTTTAAAGCTTCAAACAGCAGGAAACTCGTCCAAAAGATGGCACCGTAGCACAAACAATGACACACCTTTTCAGCGTCTCTGCTTGTTTTTGTTTTTTTAAACTATTTGCAATATAAAAAAATCCATGAATTAGCCGCACCGTTTTATAAGCCGCACGAGTCAAATGGTAGGAAAAAAGTAGCAGTTTATAGTCCGGAATTTACGCTATTTTATCTAAAAAAAAAAAGTCAAACAATGGCTTTGACTAACAACATTTTATTGTCAACATTTGTCAACATTTTCGGCTAATTGTTGTAAAAATATGCATGAAAACACTCCTACAGACATCACACATGGGACAGTTTAGTCAGTAAGAATTGTTTTAGTTATATTGTAACACTTACAAACGTTGCTTGGAGCGATGAATGAAGAATCCCTACGAGTAGAAACGCTATGGATCACTAGAAGATGGAACAGCACTTCTACTTCCGGTTTAAAGCTTCAAACAGCAGGAAACTCGTCCAAAAAATGGCACCGTAGCACAAACAATGACACCCCTTTTAAGCGTCTCTGCTTGTTTGTTTTTTAAACTATTTGCAATATAAAAAAATCCATAAATTAGCCACACCGTTTTATAAGCCGCACGAGTCAAATGGTAGGAAAAAAGTAGCAGTTTATAGTCCGGAATTTACGCTATTTTATCTAAAAAAAATGTCAAACGATGGCTCTGATTAACAACATTTTATTGTCAACATTTTCGGCTAATTGTTGTACAAATATGCATGAAAACACTCCTACAGACATCACACATGGGACAGTTTAGTCAGTAAGAATTGTTTTAGTTATATTGTAACACTTACAAACGTTGCTTGGAGCGATGAATGAAGAATCCCTACGAGTAGAAACGCTATGGATCACTAGAAGATAGAACAGCACTTCTACTTCCGGTTTAAAGCTTCAAACAGCAGGAAACTCGTCCAAAAAATTGCACCGTAGCACAAACAATGACACCCCTTTTAAGCGTCTCTGCTTGTTTGTTTTTTAAACTATTTGCAATATAAAAAAATCCATAAATTAGCCGCACCGTTTTATAAGCCGCACGAGTCAAATGGTAGGAAAAAAGTAGCAGTTTATAGTCCGGAATTTACGCTATTTTATCTAAAAAAAAAGTCAAACTATGGCTCTGATTAACAACATTTTATTGTCAACATTTTCGGCTAATTGTTGTACAAATATGAATGAAAACACTCCTACAGACATCTCACATGGGACAGTTTAGTCAGTCAGAATTGTTTTAGTTATATTGTAAAACTTACAAACGTTGCTTGGAGTCATGAATGAAGAATCCATACGAGTAGAAACGCTATGGATCACTAGAAGATGGAACAGCACTTCTACTTCCGGTTTAAAGCTTCAAACAGCAGGAAACTCGTCCAAAAGATGGCACCGTAGCACAAACATTGACACACCTTTTCAGCGTCTCTGCATGTTTGTTTTTGTTTTTTTAACTATTTGCAATATAAAAAAATCCATAAATTAGCCGCACCGTTTTATAAGCCGCATGAGTCAAATGGTAGGAAAAAAGTAGCAGTTTATAGTCCGGAATAAGGTTGTACGGTATACCGGTACTGGTATAGTATCGCGGTACTAATGAATGAAAAACGGTACTATACTCTGTTTGAAAAGTACCGGTTCCCGGGCATGACGGTTTTACAAGCAGAGGAGCATGTTCGGCAGTGCACACACACAGAGTACTTACAAGCAGACACAGGGTGTAGACAGAAAAGGGAGAATGGACGCATTTTGGCTTTAAAACTAACAGTTAACATCCATCCGCAGTCTGCGGTGTTTTAGCTACTTCTAAATCACTAATCCTCGTCTCCATGGCGACAAATAAAGTATGTTTCTTACAAGTATCATTATCACTGGAGGACGAGGAATAGCTAAACATGCTTCACTACACACCGTAGGAGGATACAATAGCTCACCGGCGTCACAATGTAAACAAACGCCATGGGTGGATCTACACCTGACATCCACTGTAATGATACCATGTACAAGAGCGTATCTATTTGATACTACTATGATTACGTCACAAAATCTTTTTTCCTTTTTTAAAATTCATATTATGTTCATAAACTTGGGAAATACGTCCACATGAGGACTTTGAATATGACCAATGTATGATACTGTAACTACTTGGTATCGGATCGATACCCTAAATGTGTGGTATCATCCAAAACTAATGTAAAGTATCAAAGAAGAGAAGAATAAGTGATTATTACATTTTAACAGAAGTGTAGATAGAACATGTTAAAACAGAAAATAAGCAGATATTAACAGTAAATGAACAAGTAGATTAATAATCAATTTTTACAGTTTGTCCCTCATAATGTAGGCAAAATAATAGGTGTATAAATGACACAATATGTTACTGAGGAGTCTTTGTTTGTTTACTTACTACTAAAAGACAAGTTGTCTAGTATGTTCACTATTTTATTTAAGGACTAAATTACAATAATAAACATATGTTTCATGTACCCTAAGACTTTTAGTTAAAATAAAGCCAATAATGCAATTTTTTGTGGTCCCCTTTTATTTAGAAAAGTTTTGAAAAGTATCGAAATAATTTTGGTACCAGTGCCAAAATATTGGTATCAGCATGTTAAAACAGAAAATAAGCAGATATTAACAGTAAATGAACAAGTGGATTAATAATCAATTTTTACAGTTTGTCCTCCATAATGTGTACAAAATAATAGGTGTATAAATGACACAATATGTTACTGCATACGTCAGCAGACTAATTAGGAGTCTTTGTTTGTTTACTTACTACTAAAAGACAAGTTGTCTAGTATGTTCACTATTTTATTTAAGGACTAAATTGCAATAATAAACATATGTTTCATGTACCCTAAGATTTGTTGTTCAAATAAAGCCAATAATGACATTTTTTGTGCTCCCCTTTATTTAGAAAAGTATCCAAACACATTTTGGTACCGGTACCGGTACTAAAATATTGGTATAGGGACAACACATGTCCGGAATTTACACAATTTTTTTAATCTAAAAAACGCTGAAAACAGACGATACAATATACGTCCAAATGTCAAATAATGGCTCAGATTAACCAATAATGTCTCCATCTCTGCTGCGAACTGCTAAAAAAAGAGTCCAAAAAAAGCGAGACGCTGTGATAATCATAACGTTTCTACTCCGCTTCTCAGCTGCCGTGTTTCTGTTAAACGTGGCGATGCCCTTTACGACATAAAAGCCCTGAAAAATAACTGTTCCACTTGCACGTCCTCACTAGGTCGGAAAACCCACACACACACACACACACACACACACACACACACACACACACACACACACACACACACACACACACACACACACACACACACACACACACACACACACACACACACACACACACACACACACACACACACACTCATTCCTGAGCCCCGAGTCACTTGATGCGTTACCGAAACGAAGCGATTCAGAGCCTAATTCCGCCCAAACAAAATCTGGCATCAGCCAAGAAGCTGAGTGCGCGTTTTTGGAGGGGAAAAGTGCAGATAGTGGACTTTCTCAAACGTTACACTATCGCTTTTTAAAAAAATAAAATTAAAAAATCACATTTTCAAATGAAAACAAAGGGGAATTACTCACTCGCTGGAAAAATCCGCAGAAAAACCAAATGAGAAGAAGCTCTTGATATGGAAGAAGTGAACGCTTGAGGAGTCGAGGCTATTTTGTAACTCAGGTGAGAAAGGAGGCTTTTAAAAGGGGGAGGGAGGACCTGTGTCAGCCAATCAGGACAGGGCTCTCTCTCACACACACACATGCACACACACACACACACACACACACACACACACACACACACACACGCACACATGCACACACACAGCTGCCTCCACGGGAAAGACACCACGTCCAAAAAGTGTGAGCATTGTCGTGTCTACTTGTTAAATACGCCTCCATCAGGTGGTCACATGACACGCCACATGACCAGCGCGCGTTGAAAAGCAAGTGATGGTCACTGCGCGCACACACACACACACACTCGTATTTGTTACCTTCTTGAGACCTCCCAAAAATGCCTCCCTCTTTAGGACCACCCTTTCTAGATATATAAAGATGTGTATTTACAACATTAACAACATAAACATACTATGCAAGTATAAAAAAGGTAAAGTTTTGGTAAAACAAATGTTATTAAATGTTTTGTTTGTAATTGTTTTTTAATCTCCATTATTTACTTCAAGTTATTACAGTATGTCTCTATATACATATTTATTTTAATTTTTTTAAATTGATTTTGGTTAAAAGGGGAGCATTTAAATTTCTTGCACACACTTATTACATTTGTTGGCCAGAGGGGGAGCACTTTTAAACCCGACACACGGTCAATTTGAAAAATCCCTCCTTTTTGGGGACACACAAATTTTGATATATTTCACCACCAGGGGTGCAAATGAGATCTCTATTAGATGCAATGGCCGAAACAGACAAGCGGTAGAAAATGGATTGATTGATGGGTTTTCCGTATTGGGACCATGATTTCGGTCCTAACTTGTTCACCGGTGCTCATATGGAAGCTACTTTTCCTTGTTGATGTCTCAAGAAGGGTAGAAATACAAGAACGTGCACACACCCATTCTTGTATTTCTTACCTTCTTGAGACCTCCCAAAAATGCCTCCCCCTTTAGGACCACCCTTTCTAAATATATAAATATAAAAAAGGTAAGCTTTTAGTTAATGTTTTTAATAAAATTTTTTGTTTGTAATTGGTTTTTAATCTCCATTATTTACTTCAAGTTATTACAGTATGTCTCTATATACATACTTATTTTATTTTTTTAATTAATTTTGGCCAAAGGGGGAGCATTTCAATTTCTTACACACACTTGTTATTACATTTGTTGGCCAGAGGGGGAGCACTTCAAATGTTTACACACTTGTTATTTCATATGTTGACCAGAGGGGGAGCACTTTTAAACCCGACACAGTCAATTTGAAAAATCCCTCCTTTTTGGGACCACCCTCATTTTGATAGATGTCACCACCAGGGGTGCAAATGAGACATTCTCTATTAGAGGCAATGGCCGAAACAGAGAAGCGGTAGAAAATGGATTGATTGATGGGTTTTCCGTATTGAGACCAATGATTTTGGTCCTAACTTGTTCACCGGTCCTCATATGGAAGCTACTTTTCCTTGTTGATGTCTCAAGAAGACTAGAAATACAAGAAAGCGCAAACACCCATTCTTGTATTTCTTACCTTTTTGAGACCTCCGAAAAAATGCCTACCCCTTTAGGACCACCCTTTCTAAATATATAAAGATTTGTATTTACAACATTAATAATATATACATACTATGCAAATATAAAAAAGGTAAGATTTTAGTTAATGTTTTTAATACAAATTTTTGTTTGTAATTGGTTGTTAATCTTCATTATTTACTTCAAGTTATTACAGTATGTCTCTATATACATATTTATTTTACTTTTTTAAATTAATTTTGGCCAAAGGGGGCGCATTTAAATTTCTTGCTCACACTTGTTCTTACATTTGTTGGCCAGAGGGGGAGCACTTACATATTTTTACACACACTTGTTATTTCATATGTTGACCAGAGGTGGCGCACTTTTAAACCCGACACACGGTCAATTTGAAAAATCCCTCCTTTTTGGGGACACCCAAATTTTGATAGATGTCACCACTAGGGGTGCAAATGAGACATTCTCTATTAGATGCAATGGCCGAAACAGACAAGCGGTAGAAAATGGATTGATTGATGGGTTTTCCGTATTGAGACCATGATTTCGGTCCTAACTTGTTCCGGTCCTCAAATGGAAGGTACTTTTCCTTGTTGATGTCTCAAGAAGGCTAGAAATACAAGAACGCGCACACACCCATTCTTGTATTTCTTACCTTCTTGAGACCTTCCAAAAATGCCTCCCTCTTTAGGACCACCCTTTCTAGATATATAAAGATTTTTATTTACAACATTAATAATATAAACATACTATGCAAATATAAAAAAGGTAAGCTTTTAGTTAATGTTTTTAATTACATGTTTTGTTTGTAATTGGTTTTTAATCTTCATTATTTACTTCAAGTTATTACAGTATGTCTCTATATACATTTAATTTTATTTTTTTAATTAATTTTGGCCAAAGAGGGAGCATTTCAATTTCTTACACACACTTGTTATTACATTTGTTGGCCAGAGGGGGAGCACTTCAATTTTTTACACACACTTGTTATTTCATATGTTGACCAGAGGGGGAGCACTTTTAAAAGCGACACACAGTCAATTTGAAAAATCCCTCCTTTTTGGGACCACCCTCATTTTGATAGGTTTCACCACCTGGGGTGCTAATGAGATCTCTTTTTTTTTGTTTTTTGTAATGTGCTTAAGGCCGATGACAAACAAGTCAGGGACCACAGATGGCCCCTGTGCCGCACTTTTGGCAACCCGGCTGTAGAAGCTAACTGTTAACGGCCACTATAGTCTTAGTAGCGTAGTGTATTTGTTCATGCTACGGTCACATACAGGACGCGGGTTGTCTTACGTCAGCACCGGAAGTCGTAAAATCAGCTGTTCACCTGGCGGGTTTTTTCGGGGATGAATAGGGAAGTCCTTCTTTAGCTGCTGTCTTGTTTTATCATATATTGCTGCCTTTGCACCTGTCAATGTTTACTTTTGTATGCACATTAAATCAACCAAAAAATCCTGACTTTGGAGCAATGTTCACGGACTCTAGTATTTGGCTCCCTATTGGATGCAATGGTTTTCCTTATTGGGACCATGATTACGGTCCTAACTTGTTCACAGGTTCTCATATGGAAGCTACTTTTCCTTGTTGATGTCTCAAGAAGGGTAGAAATACAAGAACACACACACACACACACACACACACACACACACACACACATGGTCAGCTGCACGGGGGACCAACTGTTGGGCGGTAGATGCGGTAGGTTGTGCCGCCCGTCAGCCAATCAGAGCGTGACGCCGAGGAGGGGGGGGGGGGGTGTTCGCTGTGCCCAGGGTCATGTACATTTTAGGGATGAGACACCGTTATCTCGGTCCACTTGGCGATGTCCAAATAGAGGAAAACATACAAAATCAGTCCCCAGTTGGACATGTCGCAGAAATCTGAGGAACATTGCTTGTGACGACCAACTTCCGATTGATTTTTAACGACTTTAAACGGCCATAAAAGGCTGCTGTCTGCGGTGGATATTGTACGTACATAAACAGTAGATCTCTGATAACTGGCAGTCCGGCATTATTCATTTTTTTATGGTAACTTGGCGTATTTTTCGGAGTATAAGTCGCACCGGAGTATAAGTCGCACCGGCCGAAAATGCATAATAAAGAAGGAAAAACATATATAAGTCGCACTGGAGTATAAGTTGCATTTTTTTGGGGGAAATGTATTTGATAAAAGCCAACACCAAGAATAGACATTTGAAAGGTAATTTAAAATAAATAAAGAATAGTGAAAAACAGGCTGAATAAGTGTACGTTATATGAGGCATAAATAACCAAGTGAGAAGGTGCCTGGTATGTTAACCTAACATATTATGGTTTTGATTGAGATTGAGACTTTTATTAGTAGGTTGCACAGTGAAGTACATATTCCGTACAATTGACCACTAAATGGTAACAGCCGAATACGTTTTTCAACTTGTTTAAGTCGGGGTCCACTTAAATTGATTCATGATACAGATATATACTATCATATATACTATCATCATAATACAGTCATCACACAAGATAATCACATTGAATTATTTACATTATTTACAATCAGGGGTGTGGAGGGGGAGTCATTCAAATAACTATAACATATAGAACATGCTATACGTTTACCAAACAATCTGTCACTCCTAATCGCTAAATCCCATGAAATCTTATACGTCTAGGCCAGGGGTCGGCAACCCGCGGCTCCGGAGCCGCATGCGGCTCCTTGACCACTCTGATGCGGCTCAGCTACATACATGCCGACCCCCCCGATTTTCCCAGGAGATTTATGGATCTCAGTTTCTTTCATAGATTACTCCCAGGGAAAAAATAATCCTATTTACACTCTAATTACTAAATAAAGGGCATGCCCTAATTGCACTGCAGTAATTGTCCTCTATAGCATTTACATACAGCGTGCCAGTCCAGCCACATGTTGCATGTTGTTATTACTTGCACACACAGGAGACAGCAAAGCATACTTACTCATCAGCCACACAGCTTACACTGACGGTAGCCGTATCAAACAACTTTAACATTGTTACATTACAAATATGCGCCACACTGTGAACCCACACCAAAAAAGAATGAAAAACACATTTCTGGAGAACATCCCACCGTAACACAACATAAACACAACACCACCATTACCCAGAATCCCATGCAGCCCTAACTCTTCCGGTCTACATTATACACCCCCGCTACCACCAAATCCCCCCACACATCAACTCCCCCCCTCTCCGTGCGTTGGTTGAGCGGAAGAGTTAGGGCTGCATGGGATTCTGGGTATTGGTACCGTCAGTGTAAGATGTGTGGCTGCTGAGGTAGTACGCCTTGCTGTCACTTACGTGAGCAAGCTGAAATAGCATTCTACGTGTGGTCGAGCAGGTACACTGTTAGGGCAGGCTGTAGAGGGCGCCAAATGCAGTGTCATCACGCTCTGATATTCGGGAGTCTCCCGGGAAAAATGAGAGGGTTGGCAAGTATGACGCTATCAAGCGCCATTCATCCAAAACTCGCGGGCTGCACTAACATCAAATTTCCACATTAAAGTGCGTGCCGGTGCGTGTGTCAGAGACCCCTGGTTAACATAGCACAAAGCATTTAAGCTTTGTATGCAGTGTTTTTCATTTAAAAAATTTTTTTGTGGCTCCCATTACTTTCTTTAATTTGTGAAACTTGCCAAAATGGCTCTTTGAGTGGTAAAGGTTGCCGACCCCTGGTCTAGTCTCTTACGTGAATGAGATAAATAATATTATTTGATATTTTACGCTAATGTGTTAATAATTCCACACAAAAGTCGCTCCTGAGTATAAGTCGCACCCCCGGCCAAACTATGAAAAAAGCTGCGACTTATAGTCCGAAAACTACGGTAATTAAAAGTGGTGTGGTGGCATTATCTGCAGGGGACAAAAAGTGATCGCAGCTCTGAATCCAGCAGAGGGCGCTGTCTCATTTACCCAATAGTTTCTAGCAGGAGGAAACTTTGAAAACTTACACGTTTTACTGAATACCCAATGCCTGAAACGGCTTCTTAATTTTGATATTACCGTATTTTATGGACTATAAAGCGCACCGGTATATAAGCCGCACCCACTAAATTTTAGACAGAAGAAATATGTTTCTATATATTAACTACACTGGACTATAAGTCGCAGATATACCGCTTTTTTCGGAGTATAAGTCGCACCGGCCGAAAAGGCATAATAAAGAAGGAAAAAAACATATAAGTCGCAGTGGAGTATAAGTCGCATTTTTGGGGGAAATGTATTTGATAAAAGCCAACACCAAGAATAGACATTTGAAAGGCAATTTAAAATAAATAAAGAATAGTGAACAACAGGCTGAATAAGTGTACGTCATATGAGGCATAAATAACCAACTGAGAAGGTGCCTGGTATGTTAACGTAACATATTATGGTAAGAGTCATTCAAATAACTATAACATATAGAACATGCTATACGTTTACCAAACAATCTGTCACTCCTGATCGCTAAATCCCATGAAATCTTATACGTCTAGTCTCTTACGTGAATGAGATAAATAATATTATTTGATATTTTACGATAATGTGTTAATAATTTCACACATAAGTCGCTCCTGTCCTGAGTATAAGTCGCACCCCCGGCCAAACTATGAAAAAAAACTGCGACCTATAGTCCGAAAAATACGGTATACGTTGTGAAATAAGTTATTTACACAGAAATATTCTGTAAGTGTTTATTTACATACCTTCGTTGTTTCCAAATGCTGTCTGTAACAAGGCAGTAAAACGGCAGATCAAACAAAACAGAAGTCACGGTCATGGACCCGCTAGCTGCGCAAGCTAGCTCTCCAATCAGCTAAACAAACCCAGTAACTCCACGGCGACGTTTTGGCGAATTTACTGAGGAATTTGTGAAACTGAAACAATCCAAAAAGAATGCCATTGTAAGTTAATAACACTAACACAGACACCCGTAAACGTGTTAGTATATTCGCTAATGCTAACGACACTAGCGTCATTACAATACGATGGCACGCACAAATTAGGGTCGCAACTAACGATTAATTCTTGAAATGTTGACTATTTAATAGATTGTCTGTCTGTGTATGTTTGTGTTTGTGTGTTTGTTAAAGTGTCTTTTTAACAGCATTGCAAATTGACGCTGCTTTAAAAAGTACTTGAATTGATGTAGACAAAGTTTGGCTAAAATGACATTTAAATCCATTTTTCCCAACAACTTTTTCTCGCACTTGTTAATTCGTGCTTTTAAGAAGAATAAGAGGAAATATCCTCACACTTCACATGTTAGCACTGGCCGTGTTGATGGCGAGTGACCCACTTGCGCCCGGACTAACACGAGTGATAACGTCACGACTATTGTCGGCAAATTTTATTGTCAACATTTGTCAACAACGTCGGCTAATCGTCGCAGCCTTAGTACAAATATGCATGAAAACACTCCTACAGACATCACACATGGGACAGTTTGGTAAGTAAGAATTGTTTTAGTTATATTGTAACACTTACAAACGTTGCTTGGAGCGATGAATGAAGAATCCATACGAGTAGAAACGCTATGGATCACTAGAAGACGGAACAGCACTTCTACTTCCGGTTTAAAGTTTTAAACAGCAGGAAACTCTCCCAAAAGATGGCACCGTAGCACAAACAATAACACACCTTTTCAGCGTCTCTGCATGTTTGTTTGTTTGTTTTTAACTATTTGCAATATGAAAAATCCATAAATTAGCCGCGCCGTTTTATAAGCCGCACGAGTTAAATGGTAGGAAAAAAAGTAGCAGTTTATAGTCCGGATATTTACGTTATTTTATTTTATGTAAAAAAATGCTGAAAACAGACATTACATTTATTTATAGACACATCTTTGTGTACTATTATTAGTTTTGTTGGCCTGCGACATATTGTCAGAAAAACAGAAGTGTAAAAAAGTAAGAACAAATGCAAAAAAGACATAATATAATGAGAAACAGATGCAATTTTGATACTAATAACTAATAACATCACAATGTGTCACTTATAACACAAAGCTGACACTAAGTTTTGATCAATAATATGTTTGTGAAGTGAATTATATTTACATAGCGCTTTTCTCTTGTGACTTAAAGCGTGTGTTTTTTTAACTATTTGCAATATGAAAAAAATCCATAAATTGGCCGCACCGTTTTATAAGCCGCACGAGTCAAATGGTAGGAAAAAAATAGCAGTTTATAGTCCGGAATTTACGCCATTTTATTTTAAAAAATGCTGAAAACAGACATTACATTTATTTATAGACAAATCTTTGTGTACTATTATTAGTTTTGTTGGCCTGCGACATATTGTCAGAAAAACAGAAGAGTAAAAAAGTAAGAACAAATGCAAAAAAGACATAATATAATGAGAAACAGATGCAATTATGATACTAATAACTAATAACATCACAATGTGTCACTTATAAACAAAAACTGACACTAAGTTTTGATCAATAATATGTTTGTGAAGTGAATTATATTTACATAGCGCTTTTCTCTTGTGACTTAAAGCGTGTGTTTTTTTAACTATTTGCAATATGAAAAAAAATCCATAAATTGGCCGCACCGTTTTATAAGCCGCATGATTCAAATGGTAGGAAAAAAATAGCAGTTTATAGTCTGGAATTTACGCCATTTTATTTTATCTAAAAAAATGCTGAAAACAAACATTACATTTATTTATAGACAAATCTTTGTGTACTATTATTAGTTTTGTTGGCCTGCGACATATTGTCAGAAAAACAGAAGAGTAAAAAAGTGAGAACAAATGCAAAAAAGACATAATATAATGAGAAACAGATGCAATTTTGATACTAATAACTAATAACATCACAATTTGTCACTTATAACACAAAGCTGACACTAAGTTTTGATCAATAATATGTTTGGGAAGTGAATTATATTTATATAGCGCTTTTCTCTACTGACTCAAAGCGTGTAATTTTTTTTAACTATTTGCAATATGAAAAAAATCCATAAATTGGCCGCACCGTTTTATAAGCCGCACGAGTCAAATGGTAGGAAAAAAATAGCAGTTTATAGACCGGAATTTACGCCATTTTATTTAAAAAATGCTGAAAACAGACATTACATTTATTTATAGACAAATCTTTGTGTACTATTATTAGTTTTGTTGGCCTGCGACATATTGTCAGAAAAACAGAAGAGTAAAAAAGTAAGAACAAATGCAAAAAAGACATAATATAATGAGAAACAGATGCAATTTTGATACTAATAACTAATAACATCACAATGTGTCACTTATAACACAAAGCTGACACTAAGTTTTGATCAATAATATGTTTGTGAAGTAAATTATATTTATATAGCGCTTTTCTCTCGTGACTCAAAACGTGTGTTTTTTTAAAACTATTTGCAATATGAAAAAAAAACATAAATTGGCCGCACCGTTTTATAAGCCGCACGAGTCAAATGGTAGGAAAAAAATAGCAGTTTATAGTCCAGAATTTACGCCATTTTATTTAAAAAATGCTGAAAACAGACATTACATTTATTTATAGACAAATCTTTGTGTACTATTATTAGTTTTGTTGGCTTGCGACATATTGTCAGAAAAACAAAAGAGTAAAAAAGTAAGAAAAAATGCAAAAAAGTCATAATATAATGAGAAACAGATGCAATTTTGATACTAATAACTAATAACATCACAATTTGTCACTTATAAACAAAAACTGACACTAAGTTTTGATCAATAATATGTTTGTGAAGTGAATTATATTTATATAGCGCTTTTCTCTAGTGACTCAAAGCTTGTGTTTTTTTTTAACTATTTGCAATATGAAAAAAAACATAAATTGGCCGCACCGTTTTATAAGCCGCACGAGTCAAATGGTAGGAAAAAAGTAGCAGTTTATAGTCCGGAATTTACGCCGTTTTATTTAAAAATGCTGAAAACAGACATTACATTTATTTATAGACAAATCTTTGTGTACTATTATTAGTTTTGTTGGCCTGCGACATATTGTCAGAAAAACAGAAGAGTAAAAAAGTAAGAACAAATGCAAAAAAGACATAAAATAATGAGAAACAGATGCAATTTTGATACTAATAACTAATAACATCACAATGTGTCACTTATAACACAAAGCTGACACTAAGTTTTTAACAATAATATGTTTGTGAAGTGAATTATATTTATGTAGCGCTTTTCTCTAGTGACTCAAAGCTTGTGTTTTTTTTAAACTATTTGCAATATGAAAAAAAACATAAATTGGCCGCACCGTTTTATAAGCCGCACGAGTCAAATGGTAGGAAAAAAGTAGCAGTTTATAGTCCGGAATTTACGCCATTTTATTTAAAAAATGCTGAAAACAGACATTACATTTATTTATAGACAAATCTTTGTGTACTATTATTAGTTTTGTTGGCCTGCGACATATTGTCAGAAAAACAGAAGAGTAAAAAAGTAAGAACAAATGCAAAAAAGACATAAAATAATGAGAAACAGATGCAATTTTGATACTAATAACTAATAACATCACAATGTGTCACTTATAACACAAAGCTGACACTAAGTTTTGATCAATAATATGTTTGTGAAGTGAATTATATTTATATAGCGCTTTTCTCTAGTGACTCAAAACGTGTGTTTTTTTAAAACTATTTGCAATATGAAAAAAATCCATAAATTGGCCGCACCGTTTTATAAGCCGCACGAGTCAAATGGTAGGAAAAAAATAGCAGTTTATAGTCCGGAATTTACACAATTTTATTTAAAAAATAATGAAAACAGACATTACATTTTATTTATAGACAAATCTTTGTGTACTATTATTAGTTTTGTTGGCCTGCGACATATTGTCAGAAAAACAGAAGAGTAAAAAAGTAAGAACAAATGCAAAAAAGACATAAAATAATGAGAAACAGATGCAATTTTGATACTAATAACTAATAACATCACAATGTGTCACTTATAACACAAAGCTGACACTAAGTTTTGATCAATAATATGTTTGTGAAGTGAATTATATTTATATAGCGTTTTTCTCTAGTGACTCAAAGCTTGTGTTTTTTTTTAACTATTTGCAATATGAAAAAAAACATAAATTGGCCGCACCGTTTTATAAGCCGCACGAGTCAAATGGTAGGAAAAAAGTAGCAGTTTATAGTCCGGAATTTACGCCATTTTATTTAAAAAATGCTGAAAACAGACATTACATTTATTTATAGACAAATCTTTGTGTACTATTATTAGTTTTGTTGGCTTGCGACATATTGTCAGAAAAACAAAAGAGTAAAAAAGTAAGAAAAAAATGCAAAAAAGTCATAATATAATGAGAAACAGATGCAATTTTGATACTAATAACTAATAACATCACAATTTGTCACTTATAAACAAAAACTGACACTAAGTTTTGATCAATAATATGTTTGTGAAGTGAATTACATTTATATAGCGCTTTTCTCTAGTGACTCAAAGCTTGTGTTTGTTTTTAACTATTTGCAATATGAAAAAAAACAAATTGGCCGCACCGTTTTATAAGCCGCACGAGTCAAATGGTAGGAAAAAAATAGCAGTTTATAGTCCGGAATTTACACAATTTTATTTAAAAAATAATGAAAACAGACATTACATTTTATTTATAGACAAATCTTTGTGTACTATTATTAGTTTTGTTGGCCTGCGACATATTGTCAGAAAAACAGAAGAGTAAAAAAGTAAGAACAAATGCAAAAAAGACATAAAATAATGAGAAACAGATGCAATTTTGATACTAATAACTAATAACATCACAATGTGTCACTTATAACACAAAGCTGACACCAAGTTTTGATCAATAATGTTTGTAGAATTTATTAAATCTATTTTTTTTTTAAATCCCACGAATATTTAGACTTCAATTTTTGTATCAAATCTTCAGCCTTTTTCTTACATTTTTACACATTTTTTTCCAACAACATGTTGCGGTCCAACAAAACTGTCGCAGTCTGGACACCCCTCGGGTAGAGTATCAAAAGCAGGCCTTTTTATGAGTGCGGCCATTATTGGCGTCTAGTCTGGGACCGTCACCCCCACAAATAGGCCTGCATTGTGTGCTTTGGCCCAGAATATCAGTGGGCAAACTGTAGCCAAAGCCCCGAAACAAGCCATCATGAGCACCATTTAAACATTCCTATTTCTTTTTAAACGGCACGCGGAAAAACCTAAATATAGGCTCTGAATACCGTAAATTCAGGACTATAAGCCGCTACTCTTTCCCTACACTTTGCACCCTGCGGCTTATAAAACAGTGCGGCTAATTTATTTCTTTGCTGACGGCTACAATGCAAATAGTTTTAAAAAAAACAAGCAAATACACTGAAAAGCTGTGTTATTGTTTGTGTTAGACAGAGCTTTTAAACGGGAGTAGAAGTGCCGTTCTGTCTTGTAGACGTCCATAGCGTTTCTATTCGTATGGATTCGTCGTTCATCACTCCAAGCGACGTATGTAAGTTTTACAATATACCTAAAACAATTCGTACTTACTAAACCGTCCCCATGTGTGATGTCTGGCTTTTCATGCATATTTGTACGTGCTATTTAGGGCCGCAACTAACGATTAATTTGATAATCGATTAATCGACAGATTAAACAGACAAACTACATTTCTATCCTTTCCAGTTTTTTATTGAAAAAAACCCCAGCATAATTATTTTGATTATTGTTTCTCAGCTGTTTGTACATGTTGCAGTTTATAAATAAAGGTTTATTAAAAAAATAAAATAAAATAAAAAATAAATTGCCTCTGCGCATGCGCATAGCATAGATCCAACGAATCGATGACTAAATTAATCGCCAACTATTTTTATAATCGATTTAATCAATTAGTTGTTGCAGCCCTAGTGCTATTTTAATGTAATGAAGCAAGACACCTATAGAACACTCCAGACTGTGCTGTGAACATTTTGTCTCTGGTAAGTGAACACAGCTGGTAGTGTTAGCTTTGTTTCCAACCTTTTCTGACTCATTATAATAGATCGATTGATTGAAGAATGTATTAGAAGTGTGCATAGGATCAGGTAGAGTTTCATGAATTGATTAACGTGGACCCCGACTTAAACAAGTTGAAAAACGTATTTGGGTGTTACCAGTTAGTGGTCAATTGTACGGAATATGTACTGTACTGTGCAATCTACTAATACAAGTTTCAATCAATCAATGTGTGATGTCTGCAAGAGTCTTTTCGTGCATATTTGTACGTGCTATTGTAATGTAATGAAGCGAGACACCTATAGAACACTCCAGACTGTGCTGTGAACATTTTGTCTCTGGTAAGTGAACACAGTTAGTAGTGTTAGCTTCAATCCCAACCTTTTCTGACTAATTATAATAGATCGATTGATGGAAGAATTTATTAGAAGTTTGCACAGGATCAGGTAGGAGTTTCATGAATTGATTAACGTGGACCCCGACTTAAACAAGTTGAAAAACTTATTTGGGTGTTACCAGTTAGTGGTCAATTGTACGGAAAATGTACTGTACTGTGCAATCTACTGATAAAAGTTTCAATCAATCAATCGACGATGGTACAGATTGATTGGTACAAGGTCAACTAAAAAGAGTTACCCCAAGAAAGCATTACAAGCATGTCGTGTTTATTTAAAAAAAAAAAAAGCTAATATGCTAACACATTTGTGAGTGTCTGCACATTCTGTTTGTATTGTTTCAGTTTCACAAATTCCTCAGCAAATTCACCAAAACGTCACCGTGGAGTTATTGAGTCTGTTTAGCTGATTGGAGAGCCATGGCCATGACTTCTGTTATGTTTGATCAGCCGTTTTACTGCCCTGTTACAGACCCCGTTTGGAAACAATGAAGGTATGTAAATAAACATTTATGCCTGGTTCACACCAACGGCCCTTGCCGCGCTTTAAAGCGGCGAGCAAAGCGCCGTCATTTTTGTCAGTTTTTCCACGAATATCCCGATCTCCGAAGTAATGTTATGCTTTGATATGCTCTAAAACGCTCTGATACGAATTAGTTGCCGCTTTGTTACCGTTCCTCACGATTTGATGCCGCTTTGATAAGCTTTAAATCACGCTTTGATACGTTTCATTACGCTTTATTGAACTTTAATGCGATCCTGACGCTTTAAATCAGGCTCTGACACGATTATCAAGCTCTGTTGTGCATTGTTACAACAAAAATAAGAAAAAAATGTGAAAAATTCGGTATACTAAGTTTTCCCCACATTTTTTTAGATTTATCTATTTATTTGATTTCTCTTTTTGTTTTATTATATACAGGATAAAACACATAATGTAATAAAAAAGAGCAATATGATAAACAAATAAGTAAAAAAAATGTGAAAAACTCAGTATACTGTTTTCTACACATTTTTTATATTCATTAATTTTTTTAATTTCTCTTTTTTTTCCGTTATATTATGTTTTATATCTTCATTTCTTTTATTTCTTTGTCATCTTAATAAATATCTATCTTTCATTTCTTATGGTAGTTGACAATAATAAAAGGCATTTCTTTTATTTGTTATATTCATTTATTTTTTCAATTTCTCTTTTATTCCGTTATATTATGTTTTATATCTTCATTTCTTTTATTTCTTGGTCATCTTAATAAATATCTATCTTTCATTTCTTATGCTAGTTGACAATAATAAAAGGCATTTCTTTTATTTTTTATATTCATTTATTTTTTCAATTTCTCTTTTTTTCCCGTTATATTATGTTTTATATCTTCATTTCTTTTATTTCTTGGTCATCTTAATAAATATCTATCTTTCATTTCTTATGCTAGTTGACAATAATAAAAGGCATTTCTTTTATTTTTTATATTCCTTTATTTTTTCAATTTCTCTTTTTTCCCCGTTATATTATGTTTTATATCTTCATTTCTTTTATTTCTTTGTCATCTTAATAAATATCTATCTTTCATTTCTTATGCTAGTTGACAATAATAAAAGGCATTTCTTTTATTTTTTATATTCATTTATTTTTTCAATTTCTCTTTTTTTTCCGTTATATTATGTTTTATATCTTCATTTCTTTTATTTCTTTGTCATCTTAATAAATATCTATCTTTCATTTCTTATGCTAGTTGACAATAATAAAAGGCATTTCTTTTATTTTTTATATTCATTTATTTTTTCAATTTCTCTTTTTTTCCCCGTTATATTATGTTTTATATCTTCATTTCTTTTATTTCTTTGTCATCTTAATAAATATCTATCTTTCATTTCTCATGCTAGTTGACAATAATAAAAGGCATTTATTTTATTTTTTATATTCATTTATTTTTTAAATTTCTCTTTTTTTCCGTTATATTATGTTTTATATCTTCATTTCTTTTATTTCTTTGTCATCTTAATAAATATATATCTTTCATTTCTTATGCTAGTTGACAATAATAAAAGGCATTTCTTTTATTTTTTATATTCATTTATTTTTTCAATTTCTCTTTTTTTCCCGTTATATTATGTTTTATATCTTAATTTCTTTTATTTCTTGGTCATCTTAATAAATATCTATCTTTCATTTCTTATGCTAATTGACAATAATAAAAGGCATTTCTTTTATTTTTTATATTCATTTATTTTTTCAATTTCTCTTTTTTTCCCCGTTATATTATGTTTTATATCTTCATTTCTTTTATTTCTTTGTCATCTTAATAAATATCTATCTTTCATTTCTCATGCTAGTTGACAATAATAAAAGGCATTTCTTTTATTTTTTATATTCATTTATTTTTTCAATTTCTCTTTTTTTCCGTTATATTATGTTTTATATCTTCATTTCTTTTATTTCTTTGTCATCTTAATAAATATATATCTTTCATTTCTTATGCTAGTTGACAATAATAAAAGGCATTTCTTTTATTTTTTATATTCATTTATTTTTTCAATTTCTCTTTTTTTTCCGTTATATTATGTTTTATATCTTCATTTCTTTTATTTCTTGGTCATCTTAATAAATATCTATCTTTCATTTCTTATGCTAATTGACAATAATAAAAGGCATTTCTTTTATTTTTTATATTCATTTATTTTTTCAATTTCTCTTTTTTTTCCCGTTATATTATGTTTTATATCTTCATTTCTTTTATTTCTTTGTCATCTTAATAAATATCTATCTTTCATTTCTCATGCTAGTTGACAATAATAAAAGGCATTTCTTTTATTTTTTATATTCATTTATTTTTTCAATTTCTCTTTTTTTTCGTTATATTATGTTTTATATCTTCATTTCTTTTATTTCTTTGTCATCTTAATAAATATCTATCTTTCATTTCTTATGCTAGTTGACAATAATAAAAGGCATTTCTTTTATTTTTTATATTCATTTAATTTTCTGTTAAAGTATGCTGCAAATAAAAGTCATTACAATTCTCACATAAGTTCAGACACCTTGAAGTGTGTCAGTTGATGCCTACGCTCAGCCAATCACCTATGAGCAAACCGCCGTGACACACTAGTATAGTACACACTAAATAATATATAATATAGTATATCTCAACATTTCCCAGTGGAGAAAGTAAAAGAAAGTGGAGATGTGGCCTGCAAAACAACTCGCTCTATCACTTTCACCTGTGAAGATGAGTTTCCTAGCAACGCGGAGGGCTGTGCAGTCGCCACATCTCACCTGTGTTGACATACCTCACCTGGTATGGAACGCCAGACTGCTATAAATATATTCACACACCACCATGGAATTTACCACCATTGATAAGTTCTGTGTAAACAAGACTGTGAAGGAGCTTCCTATGCTTTTCCTTGGTGTCGCAGAAGCTGAGCAGTGGTGTTGATGAGTTCAGCACGTTTAACAACACAGAAATGACTACACTTGCTTGCTTTTGGGCCTCACATTTGCACACAATAGTTACTGCAGAGGTGGAAATCCAACGCAGTTATGTGTACAGTAGGTCAATAACAAGGGATGCATAGCTACAGTATAGACTGGAGGTTCTCAACAGGTTCCTACAGAACAGGAGTGTCCAAACTTTTTCTACTGAGGGCCGTACACTGAAGAATCAAAGCATGTGGGGGCTATATATATATATATATATATATATATATATATATATATATATATATATATATATATATATATATATATATATATATATATATATATGTATATATAGGTTTTTTATTAGGGGTGTGGGAATTTGAATTCGAATCGCGATTCTCACGTTGTGCGATTCAGAATCTATTCTCATTTTTTAAAAAATCAAATTTTTTTTTTAAATTAATTTTTTTTTTTAATTTTTTTTTTCTTTTTTTTAAATTAATAAATCCAACAAAACAATACACAGCAATACCATAACAATGCAATCCAATTCCAAAAGCAAACCCGACCCAGCAACACTCAGAACTGCAATAAACAGAGCAATTGAGAGGAGACACAAACACGACACCAAAAGTAGTGAAACAAAAATGAATATTATCAACAACAGTATCAATATTAGTTACAATTTCAACATAGCAGTGAATAAAAATCCCTCATTGACATTATCATTAGACATTTATAAAAAATAAAAAAGAACAATAGTGTCACAGTGGCTTACACTTGCATCGCATCTCATAAGTTTGACAACACACTGTGTCCAATATTTTCACAAAGATAAAATAAGTCATATTTTTGGTTCATTTAATAGTTAAAACAAATGTACATTATTGCAATCAGTTGATAAAACATTGTCCTTTACAATTATAAAAGCTTTTTACAAAAATCTACTACTCTGCTTGCATGTCAGCAGACTGGGGTAGATCCTGCTGAAATCTATGTATTAAATTAATAGAGAATCCTTTTGAATCGGGAAAATATCGTTTTTGAATCGAAAATTGCGTTGAATCGAAAAAAAAAAGATTTTGAATCGAATCGTGACCCCAAGAATCGATATTGAATCGAATCGTGGGACACCCAAAGATTCACAGCCCTAATATATATATATATATATATATATATATATATATATATATATATATATATATATATATATATATATATATATATATATATATATATATATATATATAGTGTGTGTGTGTGTCTATATGTATATATATGTGTGTGTATATATGTTTATATATATATATATATATATATATATATATATATATATATATATATATATATAAACATATATACACACACATATATATATACATATAGACACACACACACTATATATATATATATAGTGTGTGTGTGTGTCTATATGTATATATGTGTGTATATATGTTTATATATATATATAAACATATATACACACACATATATATATATATATACATATAGACACACACACACTATATATATATATATATATATATATATATATATATATATATATATATATATATATATATATATATATATATATATATATATATATATAGTGTGTGTGTGTCTATATGTATATATATGTGTGTGTCTGTATATATATGTGTGTGTCTATATGTATATATATATGTGTGTGTATATATATACCGTAATTTCCGGACTATAAGCCGCTACTTTTTCCCCTCGTTCTGGTCCCTGCGGCTTATACAAGGGTGCGGCTTATTTACGGCCTGTTCTTCTCCGACACCGACGAAGAGGATTTCGGTGGATTTAGTACACAGGAGGAAGACGATGACACAATGATTAAAGACTGACTTTTCATATACCGGTAGGCTGGTTATTTTGATAACGTACAGGTGAGCACTTTGTATTACTTTGCACCGTTGTATTATTTGTACTCTGCACGAATGCTGTTCGCCATGTCAAAGATGTGAAAGTTTGATTGAATGATTGAAAGATTTATTGTTAATAAATGGGACGCTTTGCGTTCCCAAACAGTCATCTCTGTCCCGACAATCCCCTCCGTGGTAGCAGGAACCCCTATATACTACGGTAATTACACATCAAAACCCTGCGGCTTATAGTCGGGTGCGGCTTATATATGGAGCAATCTGTATGTTCCCCTAAATTTAGCTGGTGCGGCTTATAGTCAGGTGCGGCTTATAGTCCGGAAATTACGGTATATATATATATATATATATATATATATATATATATATATATACACATACACACACACATACCGTATTTTTCGGAGTATAAGTCGCACCGGCCGAAAATGCATAATAAAGAAGGAAAAAAACATATATAAGTCGCACTGGAGTATAAGTCGCATTTTTTGGGGAAATTTATTTGAGCGGAAGAAGATGGATGAATTTATTTGATAAAATCCAAAACCAAGAATAGACATTTGAAAGGCAATTTAAAATAAATAAAGAATAGTGAACAACAGGCTGATTAAGTGTACGTTATATGAGGCATAAATAACCAACTGAGAACGTGCCTGGTATGTTAACGTAACATATTATGGCAACACTCAGCATCAAGGGTTGGATTTGGGGGTTAAATCACCAAAAATGATTCCCGGGCGCGGCCACCGCTGCTGCCCACTGCTCCCCTCACCTCCCAGGGGGTGAACAAGGGGATGGGTCAAATGCAGAGAATAATTTCGCCACACATAGTGTGTGTGTGACAATCATTGGTACTTTAACTTTAACTTTAAAAGTCATTCAAATAACTATAACATATAGAACATGCTATACGTTTACCAAACAATCTGTCACTCCTAATCGCTAAATCCCATGAAATCTTATACGTCTAGTCTCTTACGTGAATGAGCTAAATAATATTATTTGATATTTTACGGTAATGTGTTAATAATTTCACACATAAGTCGCTCCTGAGTATAAGTCGCACCCCCGGCCAAACTATGAAAAAAACTGTGACTTATAGTTCGAAAAATACGGTATATATATATATATATATATATATATATATATATATATATATATATATATATATATATATATATATATATATATATATACACACACATATATATAATAATAATGATAAATGTGCATGATATATACATATTAAAGACTTAAACTACTGCTTTAGTATTTTAAATGTTTGGAAATGCGACTTTACTATGTTACTGCTAAAATACTGGACTGCAGTTATTGGAATGGGAGCACTTTTACCTTTGAAAGTTTACCTTCTTAGTTTACTCCAGGTGACCACTTTTCAAGAGCGCGTAAACAAGACGCCAAGTGGGGCATGTTTGTGTCGTCGTCATCGATAGTTTGAGGTTGTTAACCTCCTCTTTTGACCAAAACATCTTGACCCCCCCCCCCCCCCCCCCACCGGGGAATCGGGCAAGTCCACAAGGTGGTCCATAAAAGCCGGAATTTGAAAGATCTAAATTAAGCCCGCCGGAAACACGGCACGTTATCGACTAATCTGTGACGACACGGCCGAGTATCGGAGGAAATATAACAGGCGTGGCGTACACAAAATGATAAAAAAGAACTGGAACTGAACTTGAACTTGGGAAGAACTCTTCAGTGGGCTGTTAAGAACCTTGGGAACACTATGAAAGACTTGACAGTACCGGCAGGGCCTCTAAGAATTTCACAGGTCTGAGACAACGTGTATTTCTGGCCCCCGCGTGCAGAACCCAGTGGCCCCCGCAACTTAGCTATATGACATAACAGCATCATATGACACCCGGTAGCTGCTCTACAGTTATTGATGGCACGGCCTCTATTGTTACCGTGCACGCCACTTTGGGAAAAGGACTACATTTTCTTTTATAATTTTGATGGGAGAAGCCTTCACTAAATGTTCCAAACTCACGTTTCCAAAAGCAATTTTTCCACGTCAACAAAGCAAGCACGCCTGACAGAAAAGCACTCAAAAGTAAGGCTACACTTTTCAAGCTAGCTCGATGCTAATTTACATCGGATATGCCATACACGTGCTACTAATTAGCATTGTAGCGTGCATACGACGAAGATGCACGCTACAATCAAACAGCTGGTGTGTAGTGAAGCACAACACCCGAAACCGATGAAGTTGTCACATGGTGTAAATGGTAAATAAAAACAGAACACAATGATTTGCAAATCCTTTTCAACTTATATTCAATTGAATAGACTGCAAAGACAAAATATTTAACGTTCGAACTGGAAAATGTTTGTATTTTTTGCAAATATTAGCTCATTTGGAATTTGATGCCTGCAACGTGTTTCGAAAAAGCTGGCACAAGTGGCAAAAAAGACTGAGAAAGTTGAGGAATGCTCATCAAACCCTTATTTGGAACATCCCACAGGTGAACAGGCTAATTGGGAACAGGTGGGTGCCATGATTGGGTATAAAAGAAGCTTCCGTGAAATGCTCAGTCATTCACAAACAAGGACGGGGGCGAGGGTCACCACTTTGTCAACAAATGCCTGAGCAAATTGTTTAAGAACAACATTTCTCAACCAGCTATTGCAAGGAATTTAGGGATTTCACCATCTACGCTCCGTAATATCATCAAAAGGTTCAGAGAATCTGGAGAAATCACTGCATGTAAGCAGCTAAGCCCGTGACCTTCGATCCCTCAGGCGGTACTACATCAACAAGCGACATCAGTGTGTAAAGGATATCACCACATGGGCTCAGGAACACTTCAGAAAACCACTGTCAGTAACTACAGTTGGTCGCTACATCTGTAAGTGCAAGTTAAAACTCTACTGTGCAAAGCCAAAGCCATTTATCAACAACACCCAGAAATGCTGCCGGCTTGGCTCATCTAAGATGGACTGATACAAAGTGTAAAAGTGTTCTGACGAGTCCACATTTCAAATTGTTTTTGGAAACTGTGGACGTCGTGTCCTGCGGACCAAAGAGGAAAAGAACCATCCGGACTTTTATAGGCGCAAAGTGCAAAAGCCAGCATGTGTGATGGTATGGGGGTGTATTAGTGCCCAAGACATGGGTAACTTACACATCTGTGAATGCGCCATTAATGCTGAAAGGTACATACAGCTTTTGGAGCAACATATGTTGCCATTCTAGCAACGTTACCATGGACGCCCCTGATTATTTCAGCAGGACAATGTTACATCAACGTGGCTTCATAGTACAAGAGTGCGGGTACTAGACTGGCCTGCCTGTAGTCCAGACCTGTCTCCCATTGAAAATGTGTGGCGCATTATGAAGCCTAAAATACCACAAAGGAGACCCCCGGACTGTTGAACAACTTAAGCTGTACATCAAGCAAGAAGGGGAAAGAATTCCACTTCCAAAATGTGTCTCCTCAGTTCCCAAATGTTTACTGAGTGTTGTTAAAAGGAAAGGCCATGTAACACAGTGGTAAAAATGTCCCTGTGACAACTTTTTTGCAATGTGTTGCTGCCATTAAATTCTAAGTTAATGATTATTTGCAAAAAATAAAGTTTCTCAGTGTGAACATGAAATATCTTGTCTTTGCAGTCTATTCAATTGAATATAAGTTGAAAAGGATTTGCAAATCATTGTATTCTCTTTTTATTTACCATTTACACAACGTGACCACTTCACTGCTTTTGTACAATACTTACAGTATGAACACTTTGTGGGACTCAACAAAATACAAGACCGAATGGCAAAGACTACTTCCCAGCTACGACAAACTAAAATAAATGCATACTCGCAAGTGAGATTCTGAAGTGTAAGAAAACAAGATTTAACAACTGGAGAGCGCAGTTATTATTATCGGCTTAATAAAAAAAATAGATGTAAAATTAAATCAATTATTATTTACTACTACATGAACGCACACAAAACTACCAAAAATTGGTCATGTTGAGTACCGATTCACCGGTACCAGGAAATTATATATATATATATATATATATATATACATATATATATATATATATATATATATATATATATATATATATATATATATATATATATATATATATATATATATATATATATATATATATATATATATACATACACATATATATATACATATATATATATATATATATATATATATATATATATATACATATATATATATATACATATATATACATATATATACATATATATATATATATATATATACATATATATATATATATATATATACATATATATATATATATATATATATATACATATATATATATATATGTATATACATATACATATACATATATATATATATATATATATATACATATATATATATATATATACATATATATATATATATATACATATATATATATATACACATATATATATATACATATATATATATATATATATATATATATACATATATATATATATACATATATATATATATATATACATATATATATACATATATATATACATATATATATACATATATATATACATATATATATATATATATATATATATATATATATATATATATATATATACATATATATATACATACATACATATATATATACATATATATATATATATATATATATATATATATATATATATATATATATATATATATATATATATATATATATATATATATATATATATATATATATATATATATATATATGTTTTTTATTAGGGGTGTGGGAAAAAATCAATTCGAATTCGAATCGTGATTCTCACGTTGTGCGATTCAGAATCTATTCTCATTTTTAAACTACCAAAAATTGGTCATGTTGAGTACCGATTCACTGGTACCAGGAAATTATATATATATATATATATATATATATATATATATATATATATATATATATATATATATATATATATATATATATATATATATATTAGGGGTGGGCAAGTTAATGCGTTAATTTTGAGTTAACCCATCAATCTATTAACGCCGACAAATATTTTATCGCGCGTTATTGCCTATGTTTTTTTTTACATGCTTTTATTTTGTTAACGCCTATTGCTGGCTCCTGCGGAAAAGGAAGGAGAACGCGGAAGAAAACAAAACAAGCATGGAGAAGAAGGGTAGCTCAACAGAACTTTTACAGGGTCATTTTCATTATAAAGTACTTCTAGGCGGCGGAATTGACAGAAGCAAAGTTGTTTGTAGCCACTGCCAAGCTGAATTTTCTTATCACAGGAGTACTTCCAGTCTAAAATATCACCTTAACGCGAAGCACACTGTTGATGCCAGCAAACCGTTCGGCAGTCTACGTTAAATGCAGCGTGCGGGAGAAATATAGATAAACCAGAGCAAGAGAAGCTAACAAATGCCATAGCGAAGTTAAAGACTGTAGGCCCATTAGTGTTGTGGAAGACGCCCGCCATCGCAACAAGTGACAGCACGTATGAGCCGCCATCAAGACGCACCAAGAATACACGAGTTGTATGAAAATGAAAGGACTGTAAAAGTGACAACTTTACAACGTGCAGCTGTAGTTGCTCTCAGTGGGGACTACTGGACATCAATCGGTAAGCATAATTACCTCGGAGTTACAGTGCATTATATTGATGAAAGGTGGGTGCTGCATTCACATGTTCTGTCTATAATGAAAACAGAGGAGAGGCATTATGGAAAGGAAAATTAAGAGGAAAATGTTTCTGCTGTTACCTCAGAAATTGCCTGTTCGGATGTTATGATTGTGGCTCAGGGATTTGTATGTAGATTATATTTATTTTCCATAACAAACAGGATAACTTAAATACCCTGGCAGTGGCAATAAACTTGAATGTTTGTATTGACATTTTTTGAGTTGATTTTCATAAAATATGCTATTTAACTGCTACTGTTTAACAAGTACTGATTTAAATTGTGTTTGTACAACAAATGTTTTGGCACTTTTGTTCATATGGGAGAATATTCCAATAAAGGTGCACTACACACTACTTTTTAATTCATTATTGGGTTTTACATATACAATGCAGTTAATCGTGATTAATCAGAGAAATAGTGCGATTAACTATGATTAAAATTTTTAATCGTTGCCCAGCCCTAATATATATATATATATATATATACGTTGTGAAATTACTTGTTAAATATTCTGTAAATGTTTATTTACATACCTTCATTGTTTCCAAATGATGTCTGTAACAGGGCAGTAAAACGGCTGATCAACCAAAACAGAAGTGATCGTCATGGACCCACTAGCTGCGCAAGCTAGCTCTCCAATCAGCTAAACAGACTCAATAACTCCACGGACGTTTTGGTGAATTTACTGAGGAATTTGTGAAACTAAAAAAAACAATACAAAAAGAATACCACTGCAAGTCAATAATACTAACACAGAAACTCATTAACCTGTCAGCGTATTGGCTAATGCTAACGACGCTAGCTTGATTACATTACAATAGCTTGTACAAATATGCATGAAAACACTCCTACAGACATCACACATGGGACGCTTTAGCAAGTAAGAATTGTTTTAGTTATATTGTAAAACTTGCAAACGTTGCTTGGAGCGACGAATGAAGAACCCATACGGGTAGAAACGCTATGGCGAACTAAAAAGACAAAATGGCACGCGTACTTCCGCTTTAAAGCACTGTACCGAAGGAAATACTGTAGACGCGCACCTTGCGGCACCTGCAGTGGCCGAACTCGTCCAAAAGATGGCGCCATAGCACAAACAATAACGCCTGTTCTGTGTCTCTGCGTGGGTTTAATGAAAACTATTTGTTGAACATCAAACATTATGGCCGTTAGTGAAGAAAAATAAATTAGTAAATTAGCTGCACCGTTTTATAAGCCGCAGGTTACAAAGCGTAGGAAAAAAGTAGAGGTTTATAGTCCGTAATTTATATACAGGTATAGTATTGTATACAGTATATAATAACTGTAAGAGACATATTGTACGGTTCAGACTAGTTATGGGGCGGCATAGCTCGGTTGGTAGAGTGGCCGTGCCAGCAACTTGAGGGTTCCAGGTTCGAGTCCCGCTTCCGCCATCCTAGTCACTGCCGTTGTGTCCTCGGGCAAGACACTTTACCCACCTGCTCCCAGTGCCACCCACACTGCTTTAAATGTAACTTACATATTGGGTTTCATTATGTAAAAGCGCTTTGTTCCGGCAAGAAATCTGCGTTCAAAGAACTCCGGCTTATTAGTGATTCCCAGAGCCCAAAAAAAGTCTGCGGGCTATAGAGCGTTTTCTATTGGGGCTCCAGTACTATGGAATGCCCTCCCGGTAACAGTTAGAGATGCTACCTCAGTAGAAGCATTTAAGTCCCATCTTAAAACTCATTTGTATACTCTAGCCTTTAAATAGACCCCCTTTTTAGACCAGTTGATCTGCCGTTTCTTTTCTTTTTTCCTCTGCCCCCCTCTCCCTTGTGGAGGGGGAGTTACACAGGTCTGGTGGCCATGGATGAAGTGCTGGTTGTCCAGAGTGGGGACCCGGGGTGGCCCACTCGCCTGTGCATCGGTTGGGGACATCTCTGCGCTGCTGACCCGTCTCCGCTCGATACGGTTTCCTGCTGACTATGGACTGGACTCTCACTATTATGTTAGATCCACTATGGACTGGACTCTCACACTATTATGTTAGATCCACTATGGAATGGACTCTCTCACTATTATGTTAGATCCACCATGGACTGGACTCTCACACTATTATGTTAGATCCACTATGGACTGGACTCTCACTATTATGTTAGATCCACTATGGACTGGACTCTCACTATTATGTTAGATCCACTATGGACTGGACTCTCACACTATTATGTTAGATCCACTATGGACTGGACTCTCACACTATTATGTTAGATCCACTATGGACTGGACTCTCACACTATTATGTTAGATCCACTATGGACTGGACTCTCACACTATTATGTTAGATCCACTATGGACTGGACTCTCTCATTATTATGTTAGATCCACTATGGACTGGACTCTCACACTATTATGTTAGATCCACTATGGACTGGACTCTCTCACTATTATGTTAGATCCACTATGGACTGGACTCTCACTATTATGTTAGATCCACTATGGACTGGACTCTCACACTATTATGTTAGATAAACTATGGACTGGACTCTCACTATTATGTTAGATCCACTATGGACTGGACTCTCACACTATTATGTTAGATCCACTATGGACTGGACTCTCACACTATTATGTTAGATCCACTATGGACTGGACTCTCACTATTATGTTAGATCCACTATGGACTGGACTCTCACTATTATGTTAGATCCACTATGGACTGGACTCTCACTATTATGTTAGATCCACTATGGACTGGACTCTCACACTATTATGTTAGATCCACTATGGACTGGACTCTCACACTATTATGTTAGATCCACTATGGACTGGACTCTCTCACTATTATGTTAGATCCACTATGGACTGGACTCTCACATTATTATGTTAGATCCACTATGGACTGGACTCTCACACTATTATGTTAGATCCACTATGGACTGGACTCTCACACTATTATGTTAGATCCACTATGGACTGGACTCTCACACTATTATGTTAGATCCACTATGGACTGGACTCTCACACTATTATGTTAGATCCACTATGGACTGGACTCTCTCACTATTATGTTAGATCCACTATGGACTGGACTCTCACACTATTATGTTAGATCCACTATGGACTGGACTCTCACACTATTATGTTAGATCCACTATGGACTGGACTCTCACACTATTATGTTAGATAAACTATGGACTGGACTCTCACTATTATGTTAGATCCACTATGGACTGGACTCTCACACTATTATGTTAGATCCACTATGGACTGGACTCTCACACTATTATGTTAGATCCACTATGGACTGGACTCTCACTATTATGTTAGATCCACTATGGACTGGACTCTCACTATTATGTTAGATCCACTATGGACTGTACTCTCACACTATTATGTTAGATCCACTATGGACTGGACTCTCAATATTATGTTAGATCCACTATGGACTGGACTCTCACACTATTATGTTAGATCCACTATGGACTGGACTCTCACACTATTATGTTAGATAAACTATGGACTGGACTCTCACTATTATGTTAGATCCACTATGGACTGGACTCTCACACTATTATGTTAGATCCACTATGGACTGGACTCTCACTATTATGTTAGATCCACTATGGACTGGACTCTCACACTATTATGTTAGAACCACTATGGACTGGACTCTCACACTATTATGTTAGAACCACTATGGACTGGACTCTCACACTATTATGTTAGATCCACTATGGACTGGACTCTCACTATTATGTTAGATCCACTATGGACTGGACTCTCGCACTATTATGTTAGATCCACTATGGACTGGACTCTCACTATTATGTTAGATCCACTATGGACTGGACTCTCACACTATTATGTTAGATCCACTATGGACTGGACTCTCACTATTATGTTAGATCCACTATGGACTGGACTCTCACACTATTATGTTAGATAAACTATGGACTGGACTCTCACTATTATGTTAGATCCACTATGGACTGGACTCCCACTATTATGTTAGATCCACTATGGACTGGACTCTCACACTATTATGTTAGATCCACTATGGACTGGACTCTCACTATTATGTTAGATCCACTATGGACTGGACTCTCACACTATTATGTTAGATCCACTATGGACTGGACTCTCACACTATTATGTTAGATCCACTATGGACTGGACTCTCACACTATTATGTTAGATCCACTATGGACTGGACTCTCACACTATTATGTTAGATCCACTATGGACTGGACTCTCACTATTATGTTAGATCCACTATGGACTGGACTCCCACTATTATGTTAGATCCACTATGGACTGGACTCTCACACTATTATGTTAGATCCACTATGGACTGGACTCTCACTATTATGTTAGATCCACTATGGACTGGACTCTCACACTATTATGTTAGATCCACTATGGACTGGACTCTCACACTATTATGTTAGATCCACTATGGACTGGACTCTCACACTATTATGTTAGATCCACTATGGACTGGACTCTCACACTATTATGTTAGATAAACTATGGACTGGACTCTCACTATTATGTTAGATCCACTATGGACTGGACTCCCACTATTATGTTAGATCCACTATGGACTGGACTCTCACACTATTATGTTAGATCCACTATGGACTGGACTCTCACTATTATGTTAGATCCACTATGGACTGGACTCTCACACTATTATGTTAGATCCACTATGGACTGGACTCTCACACTATTATGTTAGATCCACTATGGACTGGACTCTCACACTATTATGTTAGATCCACTATGGACTGGACTCTCACACTATTATGTTAGATCCACTATGGACTGGACTCTCACACTATTATGTTAGATCCACTCGACGTCCATTGCATCCAGTCTCCCCTAAAGGGGGGGGGGGGGGGTTCCTCTCCAAGGTTTCTCATAGTCATTCACATTGGCCTCCCACTGGGTTGTGAGTTTTTCCTTGCCCTGACGTGGGATCTGAACCGAGGATGTCGTTGTGGCTTGTGCAGCCCTTTGAGACACTTGTGATTTGGGGCTACATAAATAAACATTGATTGATTGATTTGAGTCACTAGACAAAAGCGCTATATAAATATAATTCACTTCACTTCAGTTTTTACAAAAAAGCAGGAATTTATAAGGAATTTTTGTGGAGAATTTTTTCGTCAACAACGGTGATCTACTGTACAAATGTAGAGTTTTCCTGCATACTGCTACTAATAAAGTACTGTAGTACTAATGAATTAGAACAGGTACTACACTGCCTTTGAAAAATACCCAGACTTTTTTTTTTTTTTCATGGACATGACGGCGCGCCGTGGTGACATTGCCGGTAATATGAGCCGAGGCGCACGTGTGTCAACACACACACAGAGCACTTACAAGCAGAAACCGTGTAGAGACACCAGGTTGGCTTCAAAACTAACGATAAGGGTGAAGCTACTAACACTGAAACGGTGCTTTGAAACATAGCTAGCTATCACAGCGGCTAACGTCCCTCCACAGTGTTTTAGCTACATCTAAATCACTAATCCTGGCCTCCATGGCGGCAAATAAAGTACGTTTCTTTCAAGTACCATTATCACTGGAGCATGAGGAATCGCTAAACATGCTTCACTACACACCGTAGGCGAATACAATAGCTCACAATGTAAACAATCGCCATGGGTGGATCTACACCTGACATCCACTGTAATGATACCAAGCACAGGAGCGTATCTAGTCGATACTACTATGATTACATTGATATCACAAAATCGTTTTTAAATTCATATTATGTTTATAAACTCAGTAAATACGTCCCCGGACACACGAGGACTAGCTGACCGCTAACAGCAAGCTCCTCAATGTAAACAAATGAGTGGATCTATACACATATCCACTGTAACGATACCAAGTACAAGAGCCGTGTATAGTCGTCACTACAATGATTACATCGATATTTTTACTGATAAAAAATATTTTGTCATTTTGGTTAATGTTTATAAAGTCAAGAAATTCGTCCAATGTATGATCCTGTAACTACTTGGTATCGGATCGATACCAAAATGTGTAGTATCATGGTAAATGGGTTATACTTGTATAGCGCTTTTCTACCTTCAAAGTACTCAAAAGCGCTTTGACACTATTTCCACATTCACCCATTCACACACACATTCACACACTGATGGAGGGAGCTGCCACGCAAGGCCCTAACCACCACCCATCAGGAGCAAGGGTGACATGTCTTGCCCAAGGACACAACGGGTGTGACGAAGTTGGTAGTAGGTGGGGGATCGAACCAGGAACCCTCAGGTTGCTGGCACGGCCACTCTCCCAACCGCGCCACGACGTCCCCGTATCGTCCGTAGTATCATCCAAAACTAGGGATGTCCGATAATGGCTTTTTGCCGATATCCGATATTGTCCAACTCTTTAATTACCGATACTGATATCAACCGATACCGATATCAACCGATATATGCAGTCGTGGAATTAACGCATTATTATGCCTAATTTGGACAACCAGGTATGGTGAAGATAAGGTACTTTTTAAAAAAATGAATCAAATAAAATAAGATAAATAAATTAAAAACATTTTCTTGAATAAAAAAGAAAGTAAAACAATATAAAAACAGTTACATAGAAACTAGTAATTAATGAAAATTTGTAAAATTAACTGTTAAAGGTTAGTACTATTAGTGGACCAGCAGCACGCACAATCATGTGTGCTTACGGACTGTATCCCTTGCAGACTGTATTGATATATATTGATATATAATGTAGGAACCAGAATATTAATAACAGAAAGAAACAACCATTTTGTGTGAATGAGTGTGAATGGGGGAGGGAGGTTTTTTGGGTTGGTGCACTAATTGTAAGTGTATCTTGTGTTTTTTATGTGGATTTAATAAAAAAAAAAAAAAAAAAACCAGATACTGATAATAAAAAAAACGATACCGATAATTTCCGATATTACATTTTAACGCATTTATCGGCCGATAATATCGGCAGACCGATATTATCGGACATCTCTATCCAAAACTAACATAAAGTATCAAAGAAGTGAAGAATAAGTGATTATTACATTTGAACAGAAGTAGATAAATGAGAAGATATTAACAGTAAATGAACAAGTGGATTAATAATACATTTTTTACAGTTTGTCCCTCATAATGTGTACAAAATAATAGGTGTATAAATGACACAATATGTTACTGCATAGACTAATTAGGAGTCTTTGTTTGTTTACTTACTACTAAACGACAAGTTGTCTAGTATGTTCACTATTTTATTTAAGGACGACCCCAAAAGGGACAAGCGGTAGAAAATGGATGGACTACATTTTAATGTATCATAAGACTTTCTGTTAATATCATTCCAAAAATGTTTTTAAAAAGTATTGAAATACATTTTGCTGCCGGTATCGGGACAACCCTGTTGCTGGTTCTGCTGGTTGTGTTAATGCGAAGTCTCACGTAACACACTGCAAGTAAACGCCATCAAATGCCAGCAGGGGGCGTGCAAAAAGACTCCCGACTGTTGCTCACTTCCACTGGAAATGGCCATTTTCACAGAACACGTGGCAAATGCAGCTCCTGTTTATTCTTGTTGGTCAGCCTCAGTTTCCAGCGACCACCACGCTGACACACACACACACACACACACACACACACACACACACACACACACACACACACACACACACACACACACACACACACACACACACACACACACACACACACACACACACACACACACAAAAGCATGGGAGGGCCACACAATGGCCGAGTCTGTCTTGTGTTCCCACCTGGGGAGGAATTCATCACACATGTGACATGTGTGGAGACTCCTCCCACCCACTCCCTTCTTCTTCTTCTTGACACTGCAGTGGCCATATTGGCGCAGGACTGTCCAAAGTGCAGCCATTTGCAGTTCGTAGCTAAATATTTTAACGGCATGTTAGCATTCAAAAAAAAAAAATTTTGGCTCATTTTTGTAGCAATACATCTAAGTCATATGTTGGTACTTGAGGCATGTTAACGTTAGCATGCTATCATTAAAAAAAAAAATGTTCAGGTATAAACCTGAGTCATATGCATGTTACAGTAAACATTTAATCATGCTAACATTAGCATGCTAGCTTTTATACCTAATTTGGCAAGTATATATCTACTCCGCGTCATGTATTTTAGTATTTCACTAATGCTAACTGCAAGCATGTTATTGTTAGCATAATACTGTTAGCATTGTAATTTTTTTTTTAGCTCATTTTGTAGCAATTCCCTACTAAGTCATATTTTGGTACTTGAGGCATGTTAACGTTAGCATGCTATCATTTAAAAAAAAAATTCAGGTAATATGCATGTTACAGTAAACATTTTATCATGCTAACATTAGCATGCTAGCTTTTACAGGTATATCTACTCCGCGCAATATATTTTGGTATTTCACTAATGCTAAGTGCAAGCATGTTATTGTTAGCATAATACTGTTAGCATTGTAATTTTTTTTTAGCTCATTTTGTAGAAATTCCCTCTAAGTCATATTTTGGTACTTGAGGCATGTTAACGTTAGCATGCTATCATTCAAAAAAAAAATTCAGGTAATATGCATGTTACAGTAAACATTTTATCATG